>NW_024543769.1:0-30428 GCF_018167655.1 Microtus oregoni | reverse complement strand
AGCACCCAGCACCCTGAGCACTGAGCACCCAGCACCCGAGTACTGAGCACCCAGCACCCTGAGTACTGAGCACCCAGCACCCTTAGTACTGAGCACCCAGCACCCCGAGTACTGAGCACCCAGCACCCTGAGTACTGAGCACCCAGCAACCTGAGCACTGAGCACCCAGCACCCCGAGCACTGAGCACCCAGCACCCTGAGTACTGAGCACCCAGCACCCTGAGCTCTGAACACACAGCACCCTGAGTACTGAGCACCTCGAGCACTGAGCACCCAGCACCCTGAGTACTGAGCACCGAGCACCCCGAGCACTGAGCACCCAGCACCGTGAGCAATGAGCACCCAGCACCCCGAGCACTGAGCACCCAGCACCCTGAATACTGAGCACCCAGCACCCTGAGCACTGAGCACCCAGCACCCTGAGCACTGAGTACTCAGCCCCCTGTGCACTGAGCACCCAGCACCCTGAGCACTGAGCACACAGCACCCTGAGCACTGAGCACCCAGCACCCTGAGTTCTGAGCACTGAGCACCCAGCACCCCGAGCACTGAGCACCCAGCACCCTGAGTACTGAGCACTGAGCACCCAGCACCCCGAGCACTGAGCACCCAGCACCCTGAGCACTGAGCACCCAGCACCCGAGTACTGAGCACCCAGCACCCTGAGTACTGAGCACCCAGCACCCTGAGTACTGAGCACCCAGCACCCCGAGTACGGAGCACCCAGCACCCTGAGTACTGAGCACCCAGCACCCTGAGCACCCAGCACCCTGAGCACTGAGCACCCAGCACCCTGAGCACTGAGCACCCAGCACCCTGAGTAGTGAGCACCCAACGTACTGAGCACCGAGCAACCCGAGCACTCAGCACCCAGCACCCTGAGTACTGAGAACCGATCACCCCGAGCACTGAGCACCCAGCACCCTGAGTACTGAGCTCCGAGCACCCCGAGCACTGAGCACCCAGCGCCCCGAGCACTGAGCACCCAGCACCCTGAGCACTGAGCACCCAGCGTACTGAGCACCGAGCACCCAGCACCCTGAGTACTGAGCACCCATCACCCTGAGTACTGAGCACCCAGCACCCTGAGTACTGAGCACCGAGCACCCCGAGTACTGAGCACCCAGCACCCGAGCACTGAGCACCCAGCACCCCGAGCACTGAGCACCCAGCACCCCGAGCACTGAGCACCCAGCACCGAGAGCACTGAGTACCCAGCACCCCGAGCACTGAGCACCCAGCACCCCGAGTACCGAGCACCCTGAGTACTAAGCACCGAGCACCCTGAGCACTGAGCACCCAGCACCCTGAGTACTGAGCACCCAGGACCCCGAGCACTGAGCACCCAGAACCCTGAGTACTTAGCACCCAGCACCCTGAGCACTGAGCACCGAGCACCCTGAGCACTGAGCACCCAGCACCCTGAGGACTGAGCACCAAGCACCCCGAGCTCTGAGCACCCAGCACCCTGAGCACTGAGCACCCAGAGTACTGAGCACTGAGCACCCTGAGTACTGAGCACTGAGCAACCTGAGTACTGAGCACCTAGCACCCTGAGTACTGAGCACCCAGCACCCTGAGCACTGAGCACTGAGCACCCTGAGCACTGAGCACCCAGCAACCTGAGCACTGAGCAGCCAGCACCCCCGAGCAGTGAGCACCCAGCACCCTGAGCACTGAGCACCCAGCACCCTGAACAATGAGCACCCTGAGTACTGAGCACCCAGCACCCTGAGCAATGAGCACCCTGAGTACTGAGCACACAGCACCCTGAGCACTGAGCACCGAGCACCCCGAGCACTGAGCACCCAGCACCCTGAGTACTGAGCACCCAGCACCCTGAGCAATGAGCACCCTGAGTACTGAGCACCCAGCACCCTGAGCAATGAGCACCCTGAGTACTGAGCACCCATCACCCTGAGTACTAAGCACCGAGCACCCTCAGTACTGAGCACCCAGTACCCTGAGCACTGAACACACAGCACCCTGAGTACTGAGCACCCCGAGCACTGAGAAACCAGCACCCTGAGCACTGAGGACCCAGCACCCTGAGTACTGTGCACCCAGCACACTGAGCACTGAGCACCCAGCACCCTGAGTACTGAGCATCCAGCACCCCGAGCACTGAGCAACCAGCACCCTGAGTACTGAGTACTGAGCACCCAGCACCCTGAGCACTGAGCACCCAGCACCCTGAGTACTGAGCATCCAGCACCCCGAGCACTGAGCAACCAGCACCCTGAGTACTGAGTACTGAGCACCCAGCACCCAGAGCACTGAGCACGCAGGACCCTGTGTACTGAGCACTGAGTACCCAGCACCCCGAGCACTGAGCCTCCAGCACCCTGAGCACTGAGCACCCTGAGTACTGAGCACCCAGCACCCTGAGCACTGAGCACCCAGCACCCCGAGCACTGAGCACCCAGCACCCAGAGCACTGAGCACTGAGCACCCTGAGTACTGAGCACTGAGCACCCTGAGCACTGAGCACCGAGCACCCTGAGTACTGAGCACTGAGCACCCTGAGCACTGAGCACCCAGCTCCCTGAGTACTGAGCACCCAGCACCCGGAGTACTGAGCACCCAGCACCCTGAGTACTAAGCACCGAGCACCCTGAGTACTGAGCACCCAGCACCCTGAGCACTGAACACACAGCACCCTGAGTACTGAGCACCTCGAGCACTGAGCACCCAGCAACCTGAGTACTGAGCACCGAGCACCCCGAGCACTGAGCACCCAGCACCGCGAGCACTGAGCACATAGCACCCCGAGCACTGAGCACCCAGCACCCCATGCACTGAGCACATAGCACCCCGAGCACTGAGCACGCAGCACCCTGAGTACTGAGTACCCAGCACACTGAGCAATGAGCACCCAGCACCCTGAGCACTGAGCACACAGCACCCTGAGCACTGAGCAACCAGCACCCTGAGTACTGAGCACTGAGCACCCAGCAAACCGAGCACTGAGCACCCAGCACCCTGAGTACTGAGCACCGAGCACCCCGAGCACTTAGCACCCAGCACCCTGAGTACTGAGCACCCAGTACGCTGAGCACTGAACACACAGCACCCTGAGTACTGAGCACCCGGAGCACTGAGCACCCAGCACCCTGAGCACTGAGCACCCAGCACCCTGAGTACTGAGCACCCAGCACCCTGAGTACTGAACACCCAGCACCCTGAGCACTGAGCACTGAGCACCCTGAGCACTGAGTACTGAGCACTGAGCACCCTGAGCACTGAGCACCCCGCACCCCGAGAACTGAGCACCCAGCACCCCGAGCACTGAGCACCCAGCGCCCCGAGCACTGAGCACCCAGCACCCCGAGCACTGAGCACTGAGCACCCTGAGCACTGAGCACACAGCACCCCGAGTACTGAGCACTGAGCACCCTGAGCACTGAGCACCCAGCACCCCTAGTACTGAGCACTGAGCACCCTGAGTACTGAGCACTCAGCACCCTGAGCACTGAGTACCCAGCACCCTGAGCACTGAGCACCCAGCACCTTGAGCACTGAGCACCAAGCACCCTGAGCACTGAGCACCCAGCACCCTGAGTACTGAGCACTGAGCACCCAGCACCCCGAGCACTGAACACCCAGCACCCTGAGTACTGAGCACTGAGCACCCAGCACCCCGAGCACTGAGCACCCAGCACCCTGAGCACTGAGCACCCAGCACCCGAGTACTGAGCACCCAGCACCCTGAGTACTGAGCACCCAGCACCCTGAGTACTGAGCACCCAGCACCCCGAGCACTGAGCACCCAGCACCCTGAGTACTGAGCACCCAGCACCCTGAGCACCGAGCACCCAGCACCCTGAGCACTGAGCACCCAGCACCCTGAGTAGTGAGCACCCAACGTACTGAGCACCGAGCACCCCGAGCACTGAGCACCCAGCACCCTGAGTACTGAGCACCGAGCACCCCGAGCAATGAGCACCCAGCACCCTGAGTACTGAGCTCTGAGCACCCTGAGCACTGAGCACCCAGTGCCCCGAGCACCGAGCACCCTGAGCACTGAGCACCCAGCACCCTGAGCAATGAGCACCCTGAGTACTGAGCACGCAGCACCTTGAGCGCTGAGCACTGAGAACCCCGAGCACTGAGCACCCAGCACCCGGAGTACTGAGCACCCAGCACCCTGAGTACTAAGCACCGAGCACCCTGAGTACTGAGCACCCAGCACCCTGAGCACTGAACACACAGCACCCTGAGTACTGAGCACCTCGAGCACTTAGCACCCAGCACCCTGAGTATTGAGCACCGAGCACCCCGAGCACTGAGCACCCAGCACCGCTAGCACTGAGCACATAGCACCCCGAGCACTGAGCACCCAGCACCCCGAGCACTGAGCACCCAGCACCGCGAGCACTGAGCACATAGCACCCCGAGCACTGAGCACCCAGCACCCTTAGTACTGAGTACCCAGCACCCTGAGCACTGAGCACCCAGCACCCTGAGCACTGAGCACACAGCACCCTGAGCACTGAGCACCCAGCACCCTGAGTACTGAGCACTGAGCACCCAGCACACCGAGCACTGAGCACCCAGCACCCTGAGTACTGAGCATCGAGCACCCCGAGCACTGAGCACCCAGCACCCTGAGTACTGAGCACCCAGCACCTTGAGCAATGAGCACCCTGAGTACTGAGCACCCAGCACCGCGAGCAATGAGCACCCAGCACCCCGAGCACTGAGCACCCAGCACCCTGAATACTGAGCACCCAGCACCCTGAGTACTGAGCACCCAGCACCCCGAGCACCGAGCACCCTGAGCTCTGAGCACCCAGCACCCTGAGTACTGAGCACCCAGCACCTTGAGCAATGAGCACCCTGAGTACTGAGCACCCAGCACCTTGAGCACTGAGCACCGAGCACCCCGAGCACTGAGCATCCAGCACCCCGAGCACTGAGCACCCAGCACCCTGAGCACTGAGCACCCAGCACCCGAGTACTGAGCACCCAGCACCCTGAGTACTGAGCACCCAGCACCCTGAGTACTGAGCACCCAGCACCCCGAGTACTGAGCACCCAGCACCCTGAGTACTGAGCACCCAGCAAACTGAGCACTTAGCACCCAGCACCCCGAGCACTGAGCACCCAGCACCCTGAGTACTGAGCACCCAGCACCCTGAGCTCTGAACACACAGCACCCTGAGTACTGAGCACCTCGAGCACTGAGCACCCAGCACCGTGAGCAATGAGCACCCAGCACCCCGAGCACTGAGCACCCAGCACCCTGAATACTGAGCACCCAGCACCCTGAGCACTGAGCACCCAGCACCCTGAGCACTGAGTACTCAGCCCCCTGTGCACTGAGCACCCAGCACCCTGAGCACTGAGCACACAGCACCCTGAGCACTGAGCACCCAGCACCCTGAGTTCTGAGCACTGAGCACCCAGCACCCCGAGCACTGAGCACCCAGCACCCTGAGTACTGAGCACTGAGCACCCAGCACCCCGAGCACTGAGCACCCAGCACCCTGAGCACTGAGCACCCAGCACCCGAGTACTGAGCACCCAGCACCCTGAGTACTGAGCACCCAGCACCCTGAGTACTGAGCACCCAGCACCCCGAGTACTGAGCACCCAGCACCCTGAGTACTGAGCACCCAGCACCCTGAGCACCCAGCACCCTGAGCACTGAGCACCCAGCACCCTGAGCACTGAGCACCCAGCACCCTGAGTAGTGAGCACCCAACGTACTGAGCACCGAGCAACCCGAGCACTCAGCACCCAGCACCCTGAGTACTGAGAACCGATCACCCCGAGCACTGAGCACCCAGCACCCTGAGTACTGAGCTCCCAGCACCCCGAGCACTGAGCACCCAGCGCCCCGAGCACTGAGCACCCAGCACCCTGAGCACTGAGCACCCAGCGTACTGAGCACCGACCACCCAGCACCCTGAGTACTGAGCACCCATCACCCTGAGTACTGAGCACCCAGCACCCTGAGTACTGAGCACCGAGCACCCCGAGTACTGAGCACCCAGCACCCCGAGCACTGAGCACCCAGCACCCCGAGCACTGAGCACCCAGCACCCCGAGCACTGAGCACCCAGCACCGAGAGCACTGAGTACCCAGCACCCCGAGCACTGAGCACCCAGCACCCCGAGTACCGAGCACCCTGAGTACTAAGCACCGAGCACCCTGAGCACTGAGCACCCAGCACCCTGAGTACTGAGCACCCAGGACCCCGAGCACTGAGCACCCAGAACCCTGAGTACTTAGCACCCAGCACCCTGAGCACTGAGCACCGAGCACCCTGAGCACTGAGCACCCAGCACCCTGAGGACTGAGCACCAAGCACCCCGAGCTCTGAGCACCCAGCACCCTGAGCACTGAGCACCCAGAGTACTGAGCACTGAGCACCCTGAGTACTGAGCACTGAGCACCCTGAGTACTGAGCACCTAGCACCCTGAGTACTGAGCACCCAGCACCCTGAGCACTGAGCACCGAGCACCCTGAGCACTGAGCACCCAGCAACCTGAGCACTGAGCAGCCAGCACCGCGAGCAGTGAGCACCCAGCACCCTGAGCACTGAGCACCCAGCACCCTGAACAATGAGCACCCTGAGTACTGAGCACCCAGCACCCTGAGCAATGAGCACCCTGAGTACTGAGCACACAGCACCCTGAGCACTGAGCACCGAGCACCCCGAGCACTGAGCACCCAGCACCCTGAGTACTGAGCACCCAGCACCCTGAGCAATGAGCACCCTGAGTACTGAGCACCCAGCACCCTGAGCAATGAGCACCCTGAGTACTGAGCACCCATCACCCTGAGTACTAAGCACCGAGCACCCTCAGTACTGAGCACCCAGTACCCTGAGCACTGAACACACAGCACCCTGAGTACTGAGCACCCCGAGCACTGAGAAACCAGCACCCTGAGCACTGAGGACCCAGCACCCTGAGTACTGTGCACCCAGCACCCTGAGCACTGAGCACCCAGCACCCTGAGTACTGAGCACCCAGCACCCTGAGCACTGAGCACCCAGCACCCTGAGTACTGAGCATCCAGCACCCCGAGCACTGAGCAACCAGCACCCTGAGTACTGAGTACTGAGCACCCAGCACCCTGAGCACTGAGCACCCAGCACCCTGAGTACTGAGCATCCAGCACCCCGAGCACTGAGCAACCAGCACCCTGAGTACTGAGTACTGAGCACCCAGCACCCAGAGCACTGAGCACGCAGGACCCTGTGTACTGAGCACTGAGTACCCAGCACCCCGAGCACTGAGCCCCCAGCACCCTGAGCAATGAGCACCCTGAGTACTGAGCACCCAGCACCCTGAGCACTGAGCACCCAGCACCCCGAGCACTGAGCACCCAGCACCCAGAGCACTGAGCACTGAGCACCCTGAGTACTGAGCACTGAGCACCCTGAGCACTGAGCACCGAGCACCCTGAGTACTGAGCACTGAGCACCCTGAGCACTGAGCACCCAGCTCCCTGAGTACTGAGCACCCAGCACCCGGAGTACTGAGCACCCAGCACCCTGAGTACTAAGCACCGAGCACCCTGAGTACTGAGCACCCAGCACCCTGAGCACTGAACACACAGCACCCTGAGTACTGAGCACCTCGAGCACTGAGCACCCAGCACCCTGAGTACTGAGCACCGAGCACCCCGAGCACTGAGCACCCAGCACCGCGAGCACTGAGCACATAGCACCCCGAGCAATGAGCACCCAGCACCCCGAGCACTGAGCACATAGCACCCCGAGCACTGAGCACGCAGCACCCTGAGTACTGAGTACCCAGCACACTGAGCAATGAGCACCCAGCACCCTGAGCACTGAGCACACAGCACCCTGAGCACTGAGCAACCAGCACCCTGAGTACTGAGCACTGAGCACCCAGCAAACCGAGCACTGAGCACCCAGCACCCTGAGTACTGAGCACCGAGCACCCCGAGCACTGAGCACCCAGCACCCTGAGTACTGAGCTCCGAGCACCCCGAGCACTGAGCACCCAGCGCCCCGAGCACCGTGCAACCTGAGCAATGAGCACCCAGCACCCTGAGTACTGAGCACCCAGCACCCTGAGCAATGAGCACCCTGAGTACTGAGCACCCAGCACCTTGAGCACTGAGCACCGAGCACCCCGAGCACTGAGCACCCAACACCCCGAGCACTGAGCACCCAGCAGCCTGAGCACTGAGCACCCAGCACCCGAGTACTGAGCACCCAGCACCCTGAGTACTGAGCACCCAGCACCCTGAGTACTGAGCACCCAGCACCCCGAGCACCGAGCACCCAGCACCCTGAGTACTGAGCACCCAGCACCCTGAGCACCGAGCACCCAGCACCCTGAGCACTGAGAACCCAGCACCCTGAGTAGTGAGCACCCAACGTACTGAGCACCGAGCACCCCGAGCACTGTGCACCCAGCACCCTGAGTACTGAGCACCGAGCACCCCTAGCACTGAGCACCCAGCACCCTGTGTACTGAGCACCCAGCACCCTGAGCACTGAGCACCCAGCACCCTGAGTACTGAGCACCCAGCTCCCCAAGTACTGAGCACCCAGCACCCCGAGCACTGAGCACCCAGCACCCTGAGTACTGAGCACTGAGCACCCTGAGTACTGAGCACCGAACACACTGAGTACTGAGCACCCAGCTCCCTGAGTACTGAGCACCCAGCACCCCGAGCACTGAGCACCCAGCACCCCGAGCACTGAGCACCCAGCACCCCGAGCACTGAGCACCCAGCACCATGAGCACTGAGCACCCAGCACCCTGAGCACTGAGCACTGAGCACCCAGCACCCTGAGCACTGAGCACCCAGCACCCTGAGTACTGAGCACCCAGCACCCTGAGTACTGAGCACCCAGAACCCTGAGTACTGAGCCCCCAGCACCCTGAGTACTGAGCACCCAGCACCCTGAGTACTGAGCACCCAGAACCCTGAGTACTGAGCCCCCAGCACCCTGAGTACTGAGCACCCAGCACACTGAGTACTGAGCACCCAGCACCCTGAGCACTGAGCACAAAGCACGCTGAGTAATGAGCCCCCAGCACCCTGAGTACTGAGCACCCAGCACCCTGAGTACTGAGCACCCAGCACCCTGAGTACTGAGCACCCAGAACCCTGAGTACTGAGCCCCCAGCACCCTGAGTACTGAGCACCCAGCACACTGAGTACTGAGCACCCAGCACCCTGAGCACTGAGCACAAATCACGCTGAGTAATGAGCACTGAGCACCCTGAGTACTGAGCACCGAGGACCCTGAGCACTGAGCACCCAGCACCCTGAGTACTGAGCACCCAGCACCCTTAGTACTGAGCACCCAGCACCCCGAGCACTGAGCACCCTGAGTACTGAGCACCCAGCACCCTGTGTACTGAGCACTAAGCACCCAGAGCACTGAGCACCCAGCACCCCGAGCACGGAGCACCCAGGACCCCGAGCACTGAGTACTGAGCACCCAGCACCCTGAGTACTGAGCACCGAGCTCCCCGAGCACTGAGCACCCTGAGTACTGAGCACCCAGCACCCCGATCACTGAGCACCCAGCACCCCGAGCACTCAGCACCCAGCACCCTGAGTACTGAGCACCCAGCACCCCGAGCACTGAGCACCCAGCACCCTGAGTACTGAGCACTGAGCACCCAGCACCCCGAGCACTGAGCTCCCAGCACCCCGAGTACTGACCACCGAGCCCCCTGAGCACTGAGTACCCAGCACCCTGAGCACTGAGCACCCAGCACCCGGAGTACTGAGCACCCAGCACCCTGAGTACTAAGCACTGAGCACCCAGCACCCTGAGCACTGAGTACCCAGCACCCTGAGCACTGAGCACCCAGCACCCTGAGTACTGAGCACTGAGCACCCAGCACCCCGAGCACTGAGCACCCAGCACCCTGAGTACTGAGCAATGAGCACCCAGCACCCCGAGCACTGAGCACCCAGCACCCTGAGCACTGAGCACCCAGCACCCGAGTACTGATCACCCAGCCCCCTGAGTACTGAGCACGCAGCACCCTGAGTACTGAGCACCCAGCACCCCGAGCACTGAGCACCCAGCACCCTGAGCACTGAGCACCCAGCACCCGAGTACTGATCACCCAGCACCCTGAGTACTGAGCACGCAGCACCCTGAGTACTGAGCACCCAGCACCCCGAGTACTGAGCACCCAACACCCTGAGCACTGAGCACCCAGCACCCTGAGCACTGAGCAACCTGCACCCCGAGAACTGTGAACCCAGCACCCTGAGTACTGAGCACCCAGCACCCTGAGCACTGAGCACCCAGCATCCTGAGCACTGAGCACCCAGCACCCTGAGCACTGAGCACCCAGCACCCTGAGTAGTGAGCACCCAACTTACTGAGCACCGAGTACCCCGAGCACTAAGCACCCAGCACCCTGAGTACTGAGCACCGAACACCCCGAGGACTGAGCACCCAGCACCCTGAGTACTGAGCTCCGAGCACCCCGAGCACAGAGCACCCAGCGCCCCGAGCACTGAGCACCCAGCACCCCGAGCACTGAGCCCCCAGCACCCCGAGCACTGAGCACCCAGCACCCCGAGCACTGAGCACCCAGCACCCTGAGTACTGAGCACACAGCACCCTGAGTACTGAGCACCCAGCACCCTGAGCACTGAGCACCCAGCACCCTGAGTACTGAGCACCCAGCACCCTGAGTACTGAGTACCCAGCACCCTGAGCACTCAGCAACCTGAGTACTGAGGACCGAGCCCCCTAAGTACTGAGCACCCAGCACCCTGAGTACTGAGCATCCAGCACCCTGAGCACTGAGCACCCAGCACCCTGAGTACTGAGCACAGAGTACCCCGAGTACTGAGCACCCAGCACCCCGAGCACTGAGCACCCAGCACCCTGAGTACTGAGCACTGAGCACCCTGAGTACTGAGCACCGAACACACTGAGTACTGAGCACCCAGCACCCTGAGTACTGAGCACCCAGCACCCCGAGCACTGAGCACCCAGCACTATGAGCACTGAGCACCCAGCACCCCTAGCACTGAGCACCCAGCACCCTGAGCACTGAGCACCCAGCACCCTGAGCACTGAGCACTGAGCACCCAGCACCCTGAGCACTGAGCACCCAGCACCCCGAGCACTGAGCACCCAGCACCCTGGGCACTGAGCACCCAGCACCCTGAGCACTGAGCACCCAGCACCCTGAGTACTGAGTACCCAGTACCCTGAGCACTGAGGACCCAGCACTCTTAGTACTGATCACCGAGCACCCCGAGCACTGAGCACCCAGCACCCTGAGTACTGAGCACCCAGCACCCTGAGTACTGAGCACCCAGCACCCTGAGTACTGAGCACCCAGCACCCTGAGCACTGAGCACAAAGCACGCTGAGTACTGAGCACTGAGCACCCTGAGTACTGAGCACCGAGGACCCTGTGGACTGAGCACCCAGCACGCTGAGTACTGAGCACTGAGCACCCTGAGTACTGAGCACCCAGCACCCAGAGCACTGAGCAGCCAGCAGCCTGAGCACTAAGCACCCAGCACCCCGAGCACTGAGCACCCAGCACCCTGAGCACTGTGCACCCAGCACCCCGAGTACTGAGCACCCATCACCCCGAGTACTGAGCACCCAGCACCCTGAGTACTGAGCACCAAGCACCCTGAGTACTGAGCACCCAGTACCCTGAGCACTGAACACACAGCACCCTGAGTACTGAGCACGCTGAGCACTGAGCACCCAGCACCCTGGGCACTGTGCACCCAGCACCCCGAGCACTGAGCACCCAGCACCCTGAGTACTGAGAACAGATCACCCTGAGTACTGAGCACCCAGCACCCTGAGTACTGAGCCCCCAGCACCCTTAGTACTGAGCACCAAGCACCCCGAGCACTGAGCACCCTGCACCCTGAGTACTGAGCCCCCAGCACCCTGAGTACTGAGCACCCAGCACCCTGAGTACTGAGCACCCAGCACCCTGAGTACTGAGCACCCAGCACCCTGAGTACTGAGCCCCCAGCACCCTGAGTACTGAGCACCCAGCACACTGAGTATTGAGCACTCAGCACCCTGAGCACTAAACACAAAGCACGCTGAGTAATGAGCACTGAGCACCCTGAGTACTGAGCACCGAGGACCCTGAGCACTGAGCACCCAGCACCCTGAGTACTGAGCACCCAGCACCCTGAGTACTGAGCACCCAGCACCCCGAGCACTGAGCAGGCTGAGTACTGAGCACCCAGCACCCTGAGTACTGAGCACTAAGCACCCAGAGGACTGAGCACCCAGCACCCCGAGCACGGAGCACCCAGGACCCCGAGCACTGAGTACTGAGCACCCAGCACCCTGAGTACTGAGCACCGAGCTCCCCGAGCACTGAGCACCCTGAGTACTGAGCACCCAGCACCCCGAACACTGAGCACCCAGCACCCTGAGCACTGAACACACAGCACCCTGAGTACTGAGCACGCTGAGCACTGAGCACCCAGCACCCTGGGCACTGTGCACCCAGCACCCCGAGCACTGAGCACCCAGCACCCTGAGTACTGAGAACAGATCACCCTGAGTACTGAGCACCCAGCACCCTGAGTACTGAGCCCCCAGCACCCTTAGTACTGAGCACCAAGAACCCCGAGCACTGAGCACCCAGCACCCTGAGTACTGAGCACCCAGCACCCCGAGCACTGAGCACCCAGCACCCCGAGAATGAGCACACAGCACCCTGAGTACTGAGCACACAGCACCCTGAGTACTGAGCACCCAGCACCCCGAGCACTGAGCACCCTGAGTACTGAGCACCCAGCACCCTTAGTACTGAGCACTAAGCACCCAGAGCACTGAGCACCCAGCACCCCGAGCACGGAGCACCCAGGACCCCGAGCACTGAGTACTGAGCACCCAGCACCCTGAGTACTGAGCACCGAGCTCCCCGAGCACTGAGCACCCTGAGTACTGAGCACCCAGCACCCCGATCACTGAGCACCCAGCACCCTGAGTAATGAGCACCCAGCACCGCGAGCACTGAGCACCCAGCACCCCGAGCACTGAGCACCCAGCACCCTGAGCACTGAGCACCCAGCAACCTGAGTACTGAGAACCGAGCACCCCGAGTACTGAGCACCCAGCACCCCGAGCACTGAGCACCCAGCACCCTGAGCACTGAGCACCCAGCACCCCGAGCACTGAGCACCCAGCACCCCGAGCACTGAGCACCCAGCACCCCGAGCACTGAGCACCCAGCACCCCGAGCACCGAGCACCCTGAGTACAAAGCACCGAGCACCCTGAGCACTGAGCACCCATCACCCCGAGCACTGAGCACCCAGCACCCTGAGCACTGAGCACCCAGCAACCTGAGTACTGAGAACCGAGCACCCCGAGTACTGAGCACCCAGCACCCCGAGCACTGAGCACCCAGCACCCTGAGCACTGTGCACCCAGCACCCCGAGTACTGAGCACCTAGCACCCCGAGCACTGAGCACCCAGCACCCTGAGTACTGAGCAATGAGCACCCAGCACCCCGAGCACTGAGCACCCAGCACCCTGAGCACTGAGCACCCAGCACCCGAGTACTGATCACCCAGCACCCTGAGTACTGAGCACCCAGCACCCTGAGTACTGAGCACCCAGCACCCCGAGCACTGAGTACCCAGCTCCCTGAGCACTGAGTACCCAGCACCCTGAGCACTGAGCACCCAGCACCCGAGTACTGATCACCCAGCACCCTGAGTACTGAGCACGCAGCACCCTGAGTACTGAGCACCCAGCACCCCGAGTACTGAGCACCCAGCACCCTGAGCACTGAGCACCCAGCACCCTGAGCACTGAGCAACCTGCACCCCGAGCACTGTGCACCCAGCACCCTGAGTACCGAGCACCCAGCACCCTGAGTAGTGAGCACCCAACTTACTGAGCACCGAGCACCCCGAGCACTAAGCACCCAGCACCCTGAGTACTGAGCACCGAGCACCCCGAGCACTGAGCACCCAGCACCCTGAGTACTGAGCTCCGAGCACCCCGAGCACAGAGCACCCAGCGCCCCGAGCACTGAGCACCCAGCACCGCGAGCACTGAGCCCCCAGCACCCCGAGCACTGAGCACCCAGCACCCCGAGCACTGAGCACACAGCACCCTGAGTACTGAGCACCCAGCACCCTGAGTACTGAGCACCCAGCACCCTGAGCACTGAGCACCCAGCACCCTGAGTACTGAGCACCCAGCACCCTGAGTACTGAGTACCCAGCACCCTGAGCACTCAGCAACCTGAGTACTGAGCACCCAGCACCCTGAGCACTGAGCACCCAGCACCCTGAGTACTGAGCACACAGCACCCCGAGTACTGAGCACCCAGCACCCCGAGCACTGAGCACCCAGCACCCTGAGTACTGAGCACTGAGCACCCCGAGCACTGAGCACCCAACACCCCGAGCACTGAGCACCCAGCAGCCTGAGCACTGAGCACCCAGCACCCGAGTACTGAGCACCCAGCACCCTGAGTACTGAGCACCCAGCACCCTGAGTACTGAGCACCCAGCACCCCGAGCACCGAGCACCCAGCACCCTGAGTACTGAGCACCCAGCACCCTGAGCACCGAGCACCCAGCCCCCTGAGCACTGAGAACCCAGCACCCTGAGTAGTGAGCACCCAACGTACTGAGCACCGAGCACCCCGAGCACTGAGCACCCAGCACCCTGAGTACTGAGCACCGAGCACCCCGAGCACTGAGCACCCAGCACCCTGAGTACTGAGCACCCAGCACCCTGAGCACTGAGCACCCAGCACCCTGAGTACTGAGCACCCAGCTCCCCAAGTACTGAGCACCCAGCACCCCGAGCACTGAGCACCCAGCACACTGAGTACTGAGCACTGAGCACCCTGAGTACTGAGCACCGAACATACTGAGTACTGAGCACCCAGCACCCTGAGTACTGAGCACCCAGCACCCCGAGCACTGAGCACCCAGCACCCCGAGCACTGAGCACCCAGCACCCCGAGCACTGAGCACCCAGCACCCTGAGCACTGAGCACCCAGCACCCTGAGCACTGAGCACTGAGCACCCAGCACCCTGAGCACTGAGCACCCAGCACCCCGAGCACTGAGCACCCAGCACCCTGAGCACTGAGCACCCAGCAACCTGAGCACTGAGCACCCAGCACCCTGCGTACTGAGTACCCAGTACCCTGAGCACTGAGCACCCAGCACTCTTAGTACTGATCACCGAGCACCCCGAGCACTGAGCACCCAGCACCCTGAGTACTGAGCACCCAGCACCCTGAGTACTGAGCACCCAGCACCCTGAGGACTGAGCACCCAGCACGCTGAGTACTGAGCACTGAGCACCCTGAGTACTGAGCACCCAGCACCCTGAGCACTGAGCAGCCAGCAGCCTGAGCACTGAGCACCCAGCACCCCGAGCACTGAGCACCCAGCACCCTGAGCACTGTGCACCCAGCACCCTGAGTACTGAGCACCCAGCACCCCGAGTACTGAGCACCCAGCACCCTGAGTACTGAGCACCAAGCACCCTGAGTACTGAGCACCCAGTACCCTGAGCACTGAACACACAGCACCCTGAGTACTGAGCACCCTGAGCACTGAGCACCCAGCACCCTGGGCACTGTGCACCCAGCACCCCGAGCACTGAGCACCCAGCACCCTGAGTACTGAGAACAGATCACCCTGAGTACTGAGCACCCAGCACCCTGAGTACTGAGCCCCCAGTACCCTTAGTACTGAGCACCAAGCACCCCGAGCACTGAGCACCCAGCACCCCGAGAATGAGCACCAAGCACCCTGAGTACTGAGAACCGAGCACCCTAACTACTGAGCACCCAGCACCCTGAGTACTGAGCCCCCAGCACCCTGAGTACTGAGCACCCAGCACCCTGAGTACTGAGCACCCAGCACCCTGAGTACTGAGCACCCAGAACCCTGAGTACTGAGCCCCCAGCACCCTGAGTACTGAGCACCCAGCACACTGAGTACTGAGCACCCAGCATCCTGAGCACTGAGCACAAAGCACGCTGAGTAATGAGCACTGAGCACCCTGAGTACTGAGCACCGAGGACCCTGAGCACTGAGCACCCAGCACCCTGAGTACTGAGCACCCAGCACCCTGAGTACTGAGCACCCAGCACCCCGAGCACTGAGCACCCTGAGTACTGAGCACCCAGCACCCTGAGTACTGAGCACTAAGCACCCAGAGCACTGAGCACCCAGCACCCCGAGCACGGAGCACCCAGGACCCCGAGCACTGAGTACTGAGCACCCAGCACCCTGAGTATTGAGCACCGAGCTCCCCGAGCACTGAGCACCCTGAGTACTGAGCACCCAGAACCCCGATCACTGAGCACCCAGCACCGTGAGCACTGAGCACTCAGCACCCCGAGCACTCAGCACCCAGCACCCTGAGTACTGAGCACCCAGCACCCCGAGCACTGAGCACCCAGCACCCTGAGTACTGAGCACAGAGCACCCAGCACCCAGAGCACTGAGCTCCCAGCACCCCGAGTACTGACCACCGAGCACCCTGAGCACTGAGTACCCAGCACCCTTAGCACTGAGCACCCAGCACCCTGAGCACTGAGCACCCAGCACCCTGAGCACTGAGTACCCAGCACCCTGAGCACTGAGCACCCAGCACCCTGAGTACTGAGCACTGAGCACCCAGCACCCCGAGCACTGAGCACCCAGCACCCTGAGCACTGAGCACCCAGCACCCGAGTACTGATCACCCAGCACCCTGAGTACTGAGCACGCAGCACCCTGAGTACTGAGCACCCAGCACCCCGAGTACTGAGCACCCAACACCCTGAGCACTGAGCACCCAGCACCCTGAGCACTGAGTAACCTGCACCCCGAGCACTGTGCACCCAGCACCCTGAGTACTGAGCACCCAGCACCCTGAGCACTGAGCACCCAGCATCCTGAGCACTGAGCACCCAGCACCCTGAGCACTGAGCACCCAGCACCCTGAGTAGTGAGCACCCAACTTACTGAGCACCGAGCACCCCGAGCACTAAGCACCCAGCACCCTGAGTACTGAGCACCGAGCACCCCGAGGACTGAGCACCCAGCACCCTGAGTACTGAGCTCCGAGCACCCCGAGCACAGAGCACCCAGCGCCCCGAGCACTGAGCACACAGCACCCCGAGCACTGAGCCCCCAGCACCCCGAGCACTGAGCACCCAGCACCCCGAGCACTGAGCACCCAGCACCCTGAGTACTGAGCACCCAGCACCCTGAGTACTGAGCAACCAGCACCCTGAGCACTGAGCACCCAGCACCCTGAGTACTGAGCACCCAGCACCCTGAGTACTGAGTACCCAGCACCCTGAGCACTCAGCAACCTGAGTACTGAGGACCGAGCCCCCTAAGTACTGAGCACCCAGCACACTGAGTACTGAGCACCCAGCACCCTGAGCACTGAGCACCCAGCACCCTGAGTACTGAGCACACAGTACCCCGAGTACTGAGCACCCAGCACCCCGAGCACTGAGCACCCAGCACCCTGAGTACTGAGCACTGAGCACCCTGAGTACTGAGCACCGAACACACTGAGTACTGAGCACCCAGCACTCTGAGTACTGAGCACCCAGCATCCTGAGTACTGAGCCCCCAGCACCCTGAGTACTGAGCACCCAGCACACTGAGTACTGAGCACCCAGCACCCTGAGCACTGAACACAAAGCACGCTGAGTAATGAGCACTGAGCACCCTGAGTACTGAGCACCGAGGACCCTGAGCACTGAGCACCCAGCACCCTGAGTACTGAGCACCCAGCACCCTGAGTACTGAGCCCCCAGCACCCTGAGTACTGAGCACCCAGCACCCTGAGTACTGAGCACCCAGCACCCTGAGTACTGAGCCCCCAGCACCCTGAGTACTGAGCACCCAGCACACTGAGTACTGAGCACCCAGCACCCTGAGCACTGAACACAAAGCACGCTGAGTAATGAGCACTGAGCACCCTGAGTACTGAGCACCGAGGACCCTGAGCACTGAGCACCCAGCACCCTGAGTACTGAGCACCCAGCACCCTGAGTACTGAGCACCCAGCACCCCGAGCACTGAGCACCCTGAGTACTGAGCACCCAGCACCCTGAGTACTGAGCACTAAGCACCCAGAGGACTGAGCACCCAGCAACCCGAGCACCGAGCACCCAGGACCCCGAGCACTGAGTACTGAGCACCCAGCACCCTGAGTACTGAGCACCGAGCTCCCCGAGCACTGAGCACCCTGAGTACTGAGCACCCAGCACCCCGATCACTGAGCACCCAGCACCCTGAGCACTGAACACACAGCACCCTGAGTACTGAGCACGCTGAGCACTGAGCACCCAGCACCCTGGGCACTGTGCACAAAGCACCCCGAGCACTGAGCACCCAGCACCCTGAGTACTGAGAACAGATCACCCTGAGTACTGAGCACCCAGCACCCTGAGTACTGAGCCCCCAGCACCCTTAGTACTGAGCACCAAGCACCCCGAGCACTGAGCACCCAGCACCCTGAGTACTGAGCACCCAGCACCCCGAGCACTGAGCACCCAGCACCCCGAGAATGAGCACCCAGCACCCTGAGTACTGAGCACACAGCACCCTGAGTACTGAGCACCCAGCACCCCGAGCACTGAGCACCCTGAGTACTGAGCACCCAGCACCCTTAGTACTGAGCACTAAGCACCCAGAGCACTGAGCACCCAGCACCCCGAGCACGGAGCACCCAGGACCCCGAGCACTGAGTACTGAGCACCCAGCACCCTGAGTATTGAGCACCGAGCTCCCCGAGCACTGAGCACCCTGAGTACTGAGCACCCAGAACCCCGATCACTGAGCACCCAGCACCGTGAGCACTGAGCACTCAGCACCCCGAGCACTCAGCACCCAGCACCCTGAGTACTGAGCACCCAGCACCCCGAGCACTGAGCACCCAGCACCCTGAGTACTGAGCACAGAGCACCCAGCACCCCGAGCACTGAGCTCCCAGCACCCCGAGTACTGACCACCGAGCACCCTGAGCACTGAGTACCCAGCACCCTTAGCACTGAGCACCCAGCACCCTGAGCACTGAGCACCCAGCACCCTGAGCACTGAGTACCCAGCACCCTGAGCACTGAGCACCCAGCACCCTGAGTACTGAGCACTGAGCACCCAGCACCCCGAGCACTGAGCACCCAGCACCCTGAGCACTGAGCACCCAGCACCCGAGTACTGATCACCCAGCACCCTGAGTACTGAGCACGCAGCACCCTGAGTACTGAGCACCCAGCACCCCGAGTACTGAGCACCCAACACCCTGAGCACTGAGCACCCAGCACCCTGAGCACTGAGTAACCTGCACCCCGAGCACTGTGCACCCAGCACCCTGAGTACTGAGCACCCAGCACCCTGAGCACTGAGCACCCAGCATCCTGAGCACTGAGCACCCAGCACCCTGAGCACTGAGCACCCAGCACCCTGAGTAGTGAGCACCCAACTTACTGAGCACCGAGCACCCCGAGCACTAAGCACCCAGCACCCTGAGTACTGAGCACCGAGCACCCCGAGGACTGAGCACCCAGCACCCTGAGTACTGAGCTCCGAGCACCCCGAGCACAGAGCACCCAGCGCCCCGAGCACTGAGCACACAGCACCCCGAGCACTGAGCCCCCAGCACCCCGAGCACTGAGCACCCAGCACCCCGAGCACTGAGCACCCAGCACCCTGAGTACTGAGCACCCAGCACCCTGAGTACTGAGCAACCAGCACCCTGAGCACTGAGCACCCAGCACCCTGAGTACTGAGCACCCAGCACCCTGAGTACTGAGTACCCAGCACCCTGAGCACTCAGCAACCTGAGTACTGAGGACCGAGCCCCCTAAGTACTGAGCACCCAGCACACTGAGTACTGAGCACCCAGCACCCTGAGCACTGAGCACCCAGCACCCTGAGTACTGAGCACACAGTACCCCGAGTACTGAGCACCCAGCACCCCGAGCACTGAGCACCCAGCACCCTGAGTACTGAGCACTGAGCACCCTGAGTACTGAGCACCGAACACACTGAGTACTGAGCACCCAGCACTCTGAGTACTGAGCACCCAGCATCCTGAGTACTGAGCCCCCAGCACCCTGAGTACTGAGCACCCAGCACACTGAGTACTGAGCACCCAGCACCCTGAGCACTGAACACAAAGCACGCTGAGTAATGAGCACTGAGCACCCTGAGTACTGAGCACCGAGGACCCTGAGCACTGAGCACCCAGCACCCTGAGTACTGAGCACCCAGCACCCTGAGTACTGAGCCCCCAGCACCCTGAGTACTGAGCACCCAGCACCCTGAGTACTGAGCACCCAGCACCCTGAGTACTGAGCCCCCAGCACCCTGAGTACTGAGCACCCAGCACACTGAGTACTGAGCACCCAGCACCCTGAGCACTGAACACAAAGCACGCTGAGTAATGAGCACTGAGCACCCTGAGTACTGAGCACCGAGGACCCTGAGCACTGAGCACCCAGCACCCTGAGTACTGAGCACCCAGCACCCTGAGTACTGAGCACCCAGCACCCCGAGCACTGAGCACCCTGAGTACTGAGCACCCAGCACCCTGAGTACTGAGCACTAAGCACCCAGAGGACTGAGCACCCAGCAACCCGAGCACCGAGCACCCAGGACCCCGAGCACTGAGTACTGAGCACCCAGCACCCTGAGTACTGAGCACCGAGCTCCCCGAGCACTGAGCACCCTGAGTACTGAGCACCCAGCACCCCGATCACTGAGCACCCAGCACCCTGAGCACTGAACACACAGCACCCTGAGTACTGAGCACGCTGAGCACTGAGCACCCAGCACCCTGGGCACTGTGCACAAAGCACCCCGAGCACTGAGCACCCAGCACCCTGAGTACTGAGAACAGATCACCCTGAGTACTGAGCACCCAGCACCCTGAGTACTGAGCCCCCAGCACCCTTAGTACTGAGCACCAAGCACCCCGAGCACTGAGCACCCAGCACCCTGAGTACTGAGCACCCAGCACCCCGAGCACTGAGCACCCAGCACCCCGAGAATGAGCACCCAGCACCCTGAGTACTGAGCACACAGCACCCTGAGTACTGAGCACCCAGCACCCCGAGCACTGAGCACCCTGAGTACTGAGCACCCAGCACCCTTAGTACTGAGCACTAAGCACCCAGAGCACTGAGCACCCAGCACCCCGAGCACGGAGCACCCAGGACCCCGAGCACTGAGTACTGAGCACCCAGCACCCTGAGTACTGAGCACCGAGCTCCCCGAGCACTGAGCACCCTGAGTACTGAGCAAACAGCACCCCGATCACTGAGCACCCAGCTCCCTGAGTAATGAGCACCCAGCACCGCGAGCACTGAGCACCCAGCACCCCGAGCACTGAGCACCCAGCACCCTGAGTACTGAGCACCCAGCACCCTGAGTACTGAGCACCCAGCACCCTGAGCACTGAGCACAAAGTACGCTGAGTACTGTGCACTGAGCACCCTGAGTACTGAGCACCGAGGACCCTGAGGACTGAGCACCCTGCACGCTGAGTACTGACCACTGAGCACCCTGAGTACTGAGCACCCAGCACCCTGAGCACTGAGCAGCCAGCAGCCTGAGCACTGAGCACCCAGCACCCCGAGCACTGAGCACCCAGCACCCTGAGCACTGTGCACCCAGCACCCCGAGTACTGAGCACCCAGCACCCCGAGTACTGAGCACCCAGCACCCTGAGTACTGAGCACCAAGCACCCTGAGTACTGAGCACCCAGTACCCTGAGCACTGAACACACAGCACCCTGAGTACTGAGCACGCTGAGCACTGAGCACCCAGCACCCTGGGCACTGTGCACCCAGCACCCCGAGCACTGAGCACCCAGCACCCTGAGTACTGAGAACAGATCACCCTGAGTATTGAGCACCCAGCACCCTGAGTACTGAGCCCCCAGCACCCTTAGTACTGAGCACCAAGCACCCCGAGCACTGAGCACCCAGCACCCTGAGTTCTGAGAACCGAGCACCCTGAGTACTGAGCACCCAGCACCCTGAGTACTGAGCCCCCAGCACCCTGAGTACTGAGCACCCAGCACCCTGAGTACTGAGCACCCAGCACCCTGAGTACTGAGCACCCAGCACCCTGAGTACTGAGCCCCCAGCACCCTGAATACTGAGCTCCCAGCAGACTGAGTACTGAGCACCCAGCACCCTGAGCACTGAGCACAAAGCACGCTGAGTAATGAGCACTGAGCACCCTGAGTACTGAGCACCGAGGACCCTGAGCACTGAGCACCCAGCACCCTGAGTACTGAGCACCCAGCACCCCGAGCACTGAGCACCCTGAGTACTGAGCACCCAGCACCCTGAGTACTGAGCACTAAGCACCCAGAGCACTTAGCACCCAGCACCCCGAGCACGGAGCACCCAGGACCCCGAGCACTGAGTACTGAGCACCCAGCACCCTGAGTACTGAGCACCGAGCTCCCCGAGCACTGAGCACCCTGAGTACTGAGCACCCAGCACCCCGATCACTGAGCTCCCAGCACCCTGAGCACTGAACACACAGCACCCTGAGTACTGAGCACGCTGAGCACTGAGCACCCAGCACCCTGGGCACTGTGCACCCAGCACCCCGAGCACTGAGCACCCAGCACCCTGAATACTGAGCCCCCAGCACCCTTAGTACTGAGCACCAAGCACCCCAAGCACTGAGCACCCAGCACCCTGAGTACTGAGCACCCAGCACCCCGAGCACTGAGCACCCAGCACCCCGAGAATGAGCACCCAGCACCCTGAGTACTGAGCACCCAGCACCCTGAGTACTGAGCACCCAGCACCCCGAGCACTGAGCACCCTGAGTACTGAGCACCCAGCACCCTTAGTACTGAGCACTAAGCACCCAGAGCACTGAGCACCCAGCACCCCGAGCACGGAGCACCCAGGACCCCGAGCACTGAGTACTGAGCAACCAGCACCCTGAGTACTGAGCACCGAACTCCCCGAGCACTGAGCACCCTGAGTACTGAGCACCCAGCACCCCGATCACTGAGCACCCAGCACCCTGAGCACTGAGCACCCAGCACCCCGAGCACTGAGCACCCAGCACCCCGAGCACTGAGCACCCAGCACCCTGAGCACTGAGCACCCAGCACCCCGAGCACTTAGCACCCAGCACCCCGAGCACTGAGCACCCAGCACCCCGAGCACTGAGCACCCAGCACCCCGAGCACCGAGCACCCTGAGTACAAAGCACCGAGCACCCTGAGCACTGAGCACCCAGCACCCTGAGCAGTGAGCACCCAGCACCCTGAGTACTGAGCACCCAGCACCCCGAGCACTGAACACCCAACACCCTGAGTACTGAGCACCCAGCACCCTGAGCACTGAGCACCGAGCACCCTGAGCACTGAGCACCCAGCACCCTGAGGACTGAGCACACAGCACCCCGAGCACTGAGCACACAGCACACTGAGCACTGAGCACCCTGAGTACTGAGCACTGAGCACCCTGAGTACTGAGCACTGAGCACCCTGAGTACTGAGCACCCAGCAACCTGAGTACTGAGCAACCAGCACCCCGAGCACTGAGTACCCAGCTCCCTGAGCACTGAGTACCCAGCACCCTGAGCACTGAGCACCCAGCACCCTTAGCACTGAGCACCCAGCACCCTGAGCACTGAGCACCCAGCACCCTGAGTACTGAGCACTGAGCACCCATCACCCCGAGCACTGAGCACCCAGCACCCTGAGTACTGAGCTCCGAGTACCCCAAGCACAGAGCACCCAGCGCCCCGAGCACTGAGCACCCAGCACCCCGAGCACTGAGCCCCCAGCACCCCGAGCACTGAGCACCCAGCACCCCGAGCACTGAGCACCCAGCACCCTGAGTACTGAGCACCCAGCACCCTGAGTACTGAGCACCCAGCACCCTGAGCACTGAGCACCCAGCACCCTGAGTACTGAGCACCCAGCACCCTGAGTACTGAGTACCCAGCACCCTGAGCACTCAGCAACCTGAGTACTGAGGACCGAGCACCCTAAGTACTGAGCACCCAGCACCCTGAGTACTGAGCACCCAGCACCCTGAGCAGTGAGCACCCAGCACCCTCAGTACTGAGCACACAGCACCCCGAGTACTGAGCACCCAGCACCCCGAGCACTGAGCACCCAGAACCCTGAGTACTGAGCACTGAGCACACTGAGTACTGAGCACCCAGCACCCTGAGTACTGAGCACCCAGTACCCCGAGCACTGAGCACCCAGCACCCCGAGCACTGAGCACCCAGCACCCCTAGCACTGAGCACCCAGCACCCTGAGCACGGAGCACCCAGCACCCTGAGCACTGAGCAATGAGCACCCAGCACCCTGAGCACTGAGCACCCAGCACCCCGAGCACTGAGCACCCAGCACCCTGAGCACTGAGCACCCAGCACCCTGAGCACTGAGCACCCAGCACCCTGAGTACTGAGTACCCAGTACCCTGAGCACTGAGCACCCAGCACTCTTAGTACTGATCACCGAGCACCCCGAGCACTGAGCACCCAGCACCCTGAGTACTGAGCACCCAGCACCCTGAGTACTGAGCACCCAGCACCCTGAGTACTGAGCACAAAGCACGCTGAGTACTGAGCACTGAGCACCCTGAGTACTGAGCACCGAGGACCCTGAGGACTGAGCACCCAGCACGCTGAGTACTGAGCACTGAGCACCCTGAGTACTGAGCACCCAGCACCCTGAGCACTGAGCAGCCAGCAGCCTGAGCACTGAGCACCCAGCACCCTGAGTACTGAGCACCCAGCACCCTGAGTACTGAGCCCTGAGCACCCAGCACCCCGAGCACTGAGCTCCCAGCACCCCGAGTACTGACCACCGAGCACCCTGAGCACTGAGTACCCAGCACGCTGAGTACTGAGCACTGAGCACCCTGCGTCCTGAGCACCGAGCACCCTGAGTACTGAGCACCCAGCAACCTGAGCACTGAGCACCCAGCACCCTGAGTACTGAGCACCCAGCACCCCAAACACTGAGCACCCAGCACCCTGAGGACTGAGCACCGAGCACCCTGAGTACTGAGCACCGAGCACCCAGCGTACTGAGCATCCTGAGTACTGAGCACCCAGCACCCCGAGAATGAGCACCCAGCACCATGAGTACTGAGCACCGAGCACCCTGAGCACTGAGCACCCAGCACCCTGAGTACTGAGCACCAAGCACTCTGAGTACTGAGCACCCAGCACCCTGAGTACTGAGCACCCAGCACCCTGAGTTCTGAGCACCCAGCACCCTGAGCACTGAGCACACTGAGTACTGAGCACCCAGCACCCTGAGCACTGAGGACCCAGCACCCTGAGTACTCAGCACCCAGCACCCCGAGCACTGAGCACCCAGCACCCTGAGTACTGAGCACTGAGCACCCAGCACCCCGAGCACTGAGCTCCCAGCACCCCGAGTACTGACCACCGGGCACCCTGAGCACTGAGTACCCAGCACCCTGAGCACTGAGCACCCAGCACCCTGAGCACTGAGCACCCAGCACCCTGAGCACTGAGTACCCAGCACCCTGAGCACTGAGCACTAAGCACCCAGAGCACTGAGCACCCAGCACCCCGAGCACGGAGCACCCAGGACCCCGAGCACTGAGTACTGAGCACCCAGCACCCTGAGTATTGAGCACCGAGCTCCCCGAGCACTGAGCACCCTGAGTACTGAGCACCCAGAACCCCGATCACTGAGCACCCAGCACCGTGAGCACTGAGCACTCAGCACCCCGAGCACTCAGCACCCAGCACCCTGAGTACTGAGCACCCAGCACCCCGAGCACTGAGCACCCAGCACCCTGAGTACTGAGCACAGAGCACCCAGCACCCCGAGCACTGAGCTCCCAGCACCCCGAGTACTGACCACCGAGCACCCTGAGCACTGAGTACCCAGCACCCTTCGCACTGAGCACCCAGCACCCTGAGCACTGAGCACCCAGCACCCTGAGCACTGAGTACCCAGCACCCTGAGCACTGAGCACCCAGCACCCTGAGTACTGAGCACTGAGCACCCAGCACCCCGAGCACTGAGCACCCAGCACCCTGAGCACTGAGCACCCAGCACCCGAGTACTGATCACCCAGCACCCTGAGTACTGAGCACGCAGCACCCTGAGTACTGAGCACCCAGCACCCCGAGTACTGAGCACCCAACACCCTGAGCACTGAGCACCCAGCACCCTGAGCACTGAGTAACCTGCACCCCGAGCACTGTGCACCCAGCACCCTGAGTACTGAGCACCCAGCACCCTGAGCACTGAGCACCCAGCATCCTGAGCACTGAGCACCCAGCACCCTGAGCACTGAGCACCCAGCACCCTGAGTAGTGAGCACCCAACTTACTGAGCACCGAGCACCCCGAGCACTAAGCACCCAGCACCCTGAGTACTGAGCACCGAGCACCCCGAGGACTGAGCACCCAGCACCCTGAGTACTGAGCTCCGAGCACCCCGAGCACAGAGCACCCAGCGCCCCGAGCACTGAGCACACAGCACCCCGAGCACTGAGCCCCCAGCACCCCGAGCACTGAGCACCCAGCACCCCGAGCACTGAGCACCCAGCACCCTGAGTACTGAGCACCCAGCACCCTGAGTACTGAGCAACCAGCACCCTGAGCACTGAGCACCCAGCACCCTGAGTACTGAGCACCCAGCACCCTGAGTACTGAGTACCCAGCACCCTGAGCACTCAGCAACCTGAGTACTGAGGACCGAGCCCCCTAAGTACTGAGCACCCAGCACACTGAGTACTGAGCACCCAGCACCCTGAGCACTGAGCACCCAGCACCCTGAGTACTGAGCACACAGTACCCCGAGTACTGAGCACCCAGCACCCCGAGCACTGAGCACCCAGCACCCTGAGTACTGAGCACTGAGCACCCTGAGTACTGAGCACCGAACACACTGAGTACTGAGCACCCAGCACCCTGAGTACTGAGCACCCAGCACCCCGAGCACTGAGCACCCAGCACCCCGAGCACTGAGCACCCAGCACCCCTAGCACTGAGCAACCAGCACCCTGAGCACTGAGCAATCAGCACCCTGAGCACTGAGCACTGAGCACCCAGCACCCTGAGCACTGAGCACCCAGCACCCCGAGCACTGAGCACCCAGCACCCTGGGCACTGAGCACCCAGCACCCTGAGCACTGAGCACCCAGCACCCTGAGTACTGAGTACCCAGTACCCTGAGCACTGAGCACCCAGCACTCTTAGTACTGATCACCGAGCACCCCGAGCACTGAGCACCCAGCACCCTGAGTACTGAGCACCCAGCACCCTGAGTACTGAGCACCCAGCACCCTGAGTACTGAGCACCCAGCACCCTGAGCACTGAGCACAAAGCACGCTGAGTACTGAGCACTGAGCACCCTGAGTACTGAGCACCGAGGACCCTGAGGACTGAGCACCCAGCACGCTGTGTACTGAGCACTGAGCACCCTGAGTACTGAGCACCCAGCACCCAGAGCACTGAGCAGCCAGCAGCCTGAGCACTGAGCACCCAGCACCCTGAGCACTGAGCACCCAGCACCCTGAGCACTGTGCACCCAGCACCCCGAGTACTGAGCACCCAGCACCCCGAGTACTGTGCACCCAGCACCCTGAGTACTGAGCACCAAGCACCCTGAGTACTGAGCACCCAGTACCCTGAGCACTGAACACACAGCACCCTGAGTACTGCGCACGCTGAGCACTGAGCACCCAGCACCCTGGGCACTGTGCACCCAGCACCCCGAGCACTGAGCACCCAGCACCCTGAGTACTGAGAACAGATCACCCTGAGTACTGAGCACCCAGCACCCTGAGTACTGAGCCCCCAGCACCCTTAGTACTGAGCACCAAGCACCCCGAGCACTGAGCACCCAGCACCCTGAGTACTGAGAACCGAGCACAATGAGTACTGAGCACCCAGCACCCTGAGTACTGAGCCCCCAGCACCCTGAGTACTGAGCACCCAGCACCCTGAGTACTGAGCACCCAGCACCCTGAGTACTGAGCCCCCAGCACCCTGAGTACTGAGCACCCAGCACACTGAGTACTGAGCACCCAGCACCCTGAGCACTGAACACAAAGCACGCTGAGTAATGAGCACTGAGCACCCTGAGTACTGAGCACCGAGGACCCTGAGCACTGAGCACCCAGCACCCTGAGTACTGAGCACCCAGCACCCTGAGTACTGAGCACCCAGCACCCCGAGCACTGAGCACCCTGAGTACTGAGCACCAGCACCCTGAGTACTGAGCACTAAGCACCCAGAGGACTGAGCACCCAGCAACCCGAGCACCGAGCACCCAGGACCCCGAGCACTGAGTACTGAGCACCCAGCACCCTGAGTACTGAGCACCGAGCTCCCCCGAGCACTGAGCACCCTGAGTACTGAGCACCCAGCACCCCGATCACTGAGCACCCAGCACCCTGAGCACTGAACACACAGCACCCTGAGTACTGAGCACGCTGAGCACTGAGCACCCAGCACCCTGGGCACTGTGCACAAAGCACCCCGAGCACTGAGCACCCAGCACCCCGAGCACTGAGCACCCCTGAGTACTGAGCACCCAGCACCCTTAGTACTGAGCACTAAGCACCCAGAGCACTGAGCACCCAGCACCCCGAGCACGGAGCACCCAGGACCCCGAGCACTGAGTACTGAGCACCCAGCACCCTGAGTACTGAGCACCGAGCTCCCCGAGCACTGAGCACCCTGAGTACTGAGCAAACAGCACCCCGATCACTGAGCACCCAGCTCCCTGAGTAATGAGCACCCAGCACCGCGAGCACTGAGCACCCAGCACCCCGAGCACTGAGCACCCAGCACCCTGAGTACTGAGCACCCAGCACCCTGAGTACTGAGCACCCAGCACCCTGAGCACTGAGCACAAAGTACGCTGAGTACTGTGCACTGAGCACCCTGAGTACTGAGCACCGAGGACCCAGAGGACTGAGCACCCTGCACGCTGAGTACTGACCACTGAGCACCCTGAGTACTGAGCACCCAGCACCCTGAGCACTGAGCAGCCAGCAGCCTGAGCACTGAGCACCCAGCACCCCGAGCACTGAGCACCCAGCATCCTGAGCACTGTGCACCCAGCACCCCGAGTACTGAGCACCCAGCACCCCGAGTACTGAGCACCCAGCACCCTGAGTACTGAGCACCAAGCACCCTGAGTACTGAGCACCCAGTACCCTGAGCACTGAACACACAGCACCCTGAGTACTGAGCACGCTGAGCACTGAGCACCCAGCACCCTGGCACTGTGCACCCAGCACCCCGAGCACTGAGCACCCAGCACCTGAGTACTGAGAACAGATCACCCTGAGTATTGAGCCACCCAGCACCCTGAGTACTGAGCCCCCAGCACCTTAGTACTGAGCACCAAGCACCACGAGCACTGAGCACCCAGCACCCTGAGTTCTGAGAACCGAGCACCCTGAGTACTGAGCACCCAGCACCCTGAGTACTGAGCCCCCAGCACCCTGAGTACTGAGCACCCAGCACCCTGAGTACTGAGCACCCAGCACCCTGAGTACTGAGCACCCAGCACCCTGAGTACTGAGCCCCCAGCACCCTGAGTACTGAGCTCCCAGCACACTGAGTACTGAGCACCCAGCACCCTGAGCACTGAGCACAAAGCACGCTGAGTAATGAGCACTGAGCACCCTGAGTACCTGAGCACCGAGGACCCTGAGCACTGAGCACCCAGCACCCTGAGTACTGAGCACCCAGCACCCCGAGCACTGAGCACCCTGAGTACTGAGCACCCAGCACCCTGAGTACTGAGCACTAAGCACCCAGAGAACTTAGCCCCCAGCACCCCGAGCACGGAGCACCCAGGACCCCGAGCACTGAGTACTGAGCACCCAGCACCCTGAGTACTGAGCACCGAGCTCCCCGAGCACTGAGCACCCTGAGTACTGAGCACCCAGCACCACGATCACTGAGCTCCAGCACCCTGAGCACTGAACACACAGCACCCTGAGTACTGAGCACGCTGAGCACTGAGCACCCAGCACCCTGGGCACTGTGCACCCAGCACCCCGAGCACTGAGCACCCAGCACCCTGAATACTGAGCCCCCAGCACCCTTAGTACTGAGCACCAAGCACCCCAAGCACTGAGCACCCAGCACCCTGAGTACTGAGCACCCAGCACCCCGAGCACTGAGCACCCAGCACCCCGAGAATGAGCACCCAGCACCCTGAGTACTGAGCACCCAGCACCCTGAGTACTGAGCACCCAGCACCCCGAGCACTGAGCACCCTGAGTACTGAGCACCCAGCACCCTTAGTACTGAGCACTAAGCACCCAGAGCACTGAGCACCCAGCACCCCGAGCACGGAGCACCCAGGACCCCGAGCACTGAGTACTGAGCAACCAGCACCCTGAGTACTGAGCACCGAACTCCCCGAGCACTGAGCACCCTGAGTACTGAGCACCCAGCACCCCG
>NW_024543768.1:0-30509 GCF_018167655.1 Microtus oregoni | reverse complement strand
GCTGGGTGCTCAGTACTCTGGGTGTTGGGTGCTCAGTACTCAGCGTGCTGGGTGCTCCGTGCTCGGGGTGCTGGCTGCTCAGTGCTCAGGGTGCTCTGTGCTCAGTGCTCAGGTTGCTGGGTGCTCAGTACTCAGGGTGCTGGGTGCTTAGTGCTCGGGGTGCTCGGTGCTCAGTACTCAAGGTGCTGGGTGCTCAGTGCTCAGGGTCCTGGGTGCTCAGTCCTCGGGGTGCTCCGTGCTCAGGGTGCTGGGTGCTCAGTGCTCAGGGTCCTGGGTGCTCAGTGCTCGGGTGCTGGGTGCTGAGTGCTCAGGGTGCTGGGTGCTCAGTGCTCGGGGTGCTCGGTGCTCCGTGCTCAGGGTCCCGGGTGCTCAGTACTCAGGGTGCTGGGTGCTTAGTACTCAGGGTGCTCAGTGCTCAGTACACAGGGTGCTGGGTGCTCAGTGCTCGGGGTGCTGGGTGCTCAGTACTCAGCGTGCTGGGTGCTCAGTACTCAGGGTGCTGGGTGCTCAGTGCTCAGGGTGCTGGGTGCTCAGTGCTCAGGGTGCTGGGTGCTCCGTGCTCGGGGTGCTGGGTTCTCAGTGCTCTGGGTGCTTAGTGCTCAGTACTCAGGGTGCTGGGTGCTCAGTACTCATGGTGCTGGGTGCTCATTCTCAGGGTGCTAGGGGCTCAGTACTCAAGGTGCTGGGTGCTCAGTACTCAGGGTGCTCGGTTCTCATTACTCAGGGTGCTGGGTGCTCATTCTCGGGGTCGTGGGTGCTCAGTGCTCGGGGTGCTGGGTGCTCAGTACTCAGGGTGCTGGGTGCTCAGTACTCAGGGTGCTGGGTGCTCAGTACTCAGGGTGATCTGTTCTCAGTACTCAGGTTGCTGGGTGCTCAGTGCTCGGGGTGCTGGGTGCTCAGTACTAGGGGTGCTCAGTGCTCAGTACTCAGGGTGCTGGGTGCTCAGTACTCAGGGTGCTGGGTGCTCAGTGCTCGAGGTGCTCGGTGCTCAGTACTCGGGGTGCTGGGTGCTCAGTACTCGGGGTGCTGGGTGCTCAGTGCTCAGGGTGCTGGGTGCTCAGTGCTCGGGGTGCTGGGTGCTCAGTGCTGAGGGTGGTGCTGGGTGCTCAGTACTCAGGGTGCTGGGTGCTCAGTGCTCAGGGTGCTGGGTGCTCAGTACTAAGGGTGCTGGGTGCTCAGTACTCATGGTGCTCGGTGCTCAGTACTCAGGGTGCTGGGTGCTCAGTTCTCAGGGTGCTAGGTACTCAGTAATCAGGGTGCTGGGTGCTCAGTACTCAGGGTGCTGGGTGCTCAGTGCTCAGGGTGCTGGGTGCTCAGTGCTCAGGGTGCTGGGTGCTCAGTACTCAGGGTGCTGGGTGCTCAGTGCTCAGGGTGATCGGTGCTCAGTACTCAGGGTGCTCAGTACTCAGCGTGCTGGGTGCTCAGTGCTCAGGGTGCTGGGTGCTCAGTACTCGCGGTGCTGGGTGCTCTGTACTCAGGGTGCTGGATTCTCAGTGCTCGGGGTCCTGGGTGCTCAGTGCTCAGGGTGATCGGTGCTCAGTACTCAGGGTGCTGGGTGCTCAGTGCTCGGGGTGCTGGGTGCTCAGTACTCAGCGTGCTGGGTGCTCAGTACTCAGGGTGCTGGGTGCTCAGTGCTCAGGGTGCTGGGTGCTCAGTGCTCAGGGTGCTGGGAGCTCAGTGATCGGGGTGCTGGGTGCTCAGTACTCAGGGTGCTCAGTGCTCGGGGAGCTTGGTGCTCAGTACTCAGGGTGCTGGGTGCTCAGTTCTCAGTGCTCGGGGTCCTGGGTGCTCCGTGCTCGGGGTGCTGGGTGCTCAGTGCTCTGGGTGCTTAGTGCTCAGTACTCAGGGTGCTGGGTGCTCAGTACTCATGGTGCTGGGTGCTCATTCTCAGGGTGCTAGGGGCTCAGTACTCAGGGTGCTTGGTGCTCAGTACTCAGGGTGCTCGGTTCTCAGTACTCAGGGTGCTGGGTGCTCAGTGCTCGGGGTGCTCGGTGCTCAGTACTCGCGGTGCTGGGTGCTCAGTACTCGGGGTGCTGGGTGCTCAGTGCTCAGGGTGCTGGGTGCTCAGTGCTCGGGGTGCTGGGTGCTCAGTGCTGAGGGTGGTGCTGGGTGCTCAGTACTCAGGGTGCTGGGTGCTCAGTACTAAGTGTGCTGAGTGCTCAGTACTCAGGGTGCTGGGTGCTCAGTACTCAGGGTGCTGTGTGCTCAGTACTCGGGGTGCTGGGTGCTCAGTGCTCAGGGTGCTGGGTGCTCAGTACTCTGGGTGTTGGGTGCTCAGTACTCAGCGTGCTGGGTGCTCCGTGCTCGGGGTGCTGGCTGCTCAGTGCTCAGGGTGCTCTGTGCTCAGTGCTCAGGTTGCTGGGTGCTCAGTACTCAGGGTGCTGGGTGCTTAGTGCTCGGGGTCCTCGGTTCTCAGTACTCAAGGTGCTGGGTGCTCAGTGCTCAGGGTCCTGGGTGCTCAGTCCTCGGGGTGCTCCGTGCTCAGGGTGCTGGGTGCTCAGTGCTCAGGGTCCTGGGTGCTCAGTGCTCGGGGTGCTGGGTGCTGAGTGCTCAGGGTGCTGGGTGCTCAGTGCTCGGGGTGCTCGGTGCTCCGTGCTCAGGGTCCCGGGTGCTCAGTACTCAGGGTGCTGGGTGCTTAGTACTCAGGGTGCTCAGTGCTCAGTACACAGGGTGCTGGGTGCTCAGTGCTCGGGGTGCTGGGTGCTCAGTACTCAGCGTGCTGGGTGCTCAGTACTCAGGGTGCTGGGTGCTCAGTGCTCAGGGTGCTGGGTGCTCAGTGCTCAGGGTGCTGGGTGCTCCGTGCTCGGGGTGCTGGGTTCTCAGTGCTCTGGGTGCTTAGTGCTCAGTACTCAGGGTGCTGGGTGCTCAGTACTCATGGTGCTGGGTGCTCATTCTCAGGGTGCTAGGGGCTCAGTACTCAAGGTGCTGGGTGCTCAGTACTCAGGGTGCTCGGTTCTCATTACTCAGGGTGCTGGGTGCTCATTCTCGGGGTCGTGGGTGCTCAGTGCTCGGGGTGCTGGGTGCTCAGTACTCAGGGTGCTGGGTGCTCAGTACTCAGGGTCCTGGGTGCTCAGTACTCAGGGTGATCTGTTCTCAGTACTCAGGTTGCTGGGTGCTCAGTGCTCGGGGTGCTGGGTGCTCAGTACTAGGGGTGCTCAGTGCTCAGTACTCAGGGTGCTGGGTGCTCAGTACTCAGGGTGCTGGGTGCTCAGTGCTCGAGGTGCTCGGTGCTCAGTACTCGGGGTGCTGGGTGCTCAGTACTCGGGGTGCTGGGTGCTCAGTGCTCAGGGTGCTGGGTGCTCAGTGCTCGGGGTGCTGGGTGCTCAGTGCTGAGGGTGGTGCTGGGTGCTCAGTACTCAGGGTGCTGGGTGCTCAGTGCTCAGGGTGCTGGGTGCTCAGTACTAAGGGTGCTGGGTGCTCAGTACTCATGGTGCTCGGTGCTCAGTACTCAGGGTGCTGGGTGCTCAGTTCTCAGGGTGCTAGGTACTCAGTAATCAGGGTGCTGGGTGCTCAGTACTCAGGGTGCTGGGTGCTCAGTGCTCAGGGTGCTGGGTGCTCAGTGCTCAGGGTGCTGGGTGCTCAGTACTCAGGGTGCTGGGTGCTCAGTGCTCAGGGTGATCGGTGCTCAGTACTCAGGGTGCTCAGTACTCAGCGTGCTGGGTGCTCAGTGCTCAGGGTGCTGGGTGCTCAGTACTCGCGGTGCTGGGTGCTCTGTACTCAGGGTGCTGGATTCTCAGTGCTCGGGGTCCTGGGTGCTCAGTGCTCAGGGTGATCGGTGCTCAGTACTCAGGGTGCTGGGTGCTCAGTGCTCGGGGTGCTGGGTGCTCAGTACTCAGCGTGCTGGGTGCTCAGTACTCAGGGTGCTGGGTGCTCAGTGCTCAGGGTGCTGGGTGCTCAGTGCTCAGGGTGCTGGGAGCTCAGTGATCGGGGTGCTGGGTGCTCAGTACTCAGGGTGCTCAGTGCTCGGGGAGCTTGGTGCTCAGTACTCAGGGTGCTGGGTGCTCAGTTCTCAGTGCTCGGGGTCCTGGGTGCTCCGTGCTCGGGGTGCTGGGTGCTCAGTGCTCTGGGTGCTTAGTGCTCAGTACTCAGGGTGCTGGGTGCTCAGTACTCATCGTGCTGGGTGCTCATTCTCAGGGTGCTAGGGGCTCAGTACTCAGGGTGCTTGGTGCTCAGTACTCAGGGTGCTCGGTTCTCAGTACTCAGGGTGCTGGGTGCTCAGTGCTCGGGGTGCTGGGTGCTCAGTGCTCAGGGTGCTGGGTGCTCAGTGCTCGGGTGCTCGGTGCTCAGTACTCGCGGTGCTGGGTGCTCAGTACTCGGGGTGCTGGGTGCTCAGTGCTCAGGGTGCTGGGTGCTCAGTGCTCGGGGTGCTGGGTGCTCAGTGCTGAGGGTGGTGCTGGGGTGCTCAGTACTCAGGGTGCTGGGTGCTCAGTACTAAGTGTGCTGAGTGCTCAGTACTCAGGGTGCTGGGTGCTCAGTACTCGGGGTGCTCAGTGCTCATGGGTGATCGGTGCTCAGTACTCAGGGTGCTGGGTGCTCAGTACTCAGGGTGCTGGGTGCTCAGTGCTCATGGTGATCGGTACTCAGTACTCAGGGTGCTGGGTGCTCAGTGCTCGGGGTGCTGGGTGCTCAGTACTCGGGGTGCTGGGTGCTCAGTGCTCAGGGTGCTGGGTGCTCAGTGCTCGGGGTGCTGGGTGCTCAGTGCTCAGGGTGATCGGTGCTCAGTGATCAGGGTGCTGGGTGTTTCAGTCCTCCGGGTGCTCAGTGCTCAGTGTGCTGGGTGCTCAGTACTCAGGGTGCTGGGTGCTCAGTACTCGGGGTGCTGGGTGCTCAGTGCTCTGGGTGCTGGGTGCTCAATACTCTGGGTGTTGGGTGCTCAGTACTCAGGGTGCTGGGTGCTCCGTGCTCGGGGTGCTGGCTGCTCAGTGCTCGGGGTGCTCGGTGCTCCGTGCTCAGGGTCCCGGGTGCTCAGTACTCAGGGTGCTGGGTGCTTAGTACTCAGGGTGCTCAGTGCTCAGTACACAGGGTGCTGGGTGCTCAGTGCTCGGGGTGCTGGGTGCTCAGTACTCAGCGTGCTGGGTGCTCAGTACTCAGGGTGCTGGGTGCTCAGTGCTCAGGGTGCTGGGTGCTCAGTGCTCAGGGTGCTGGGTGCTCCGTGCTCGGGGTGCTGGGTTCTCAGTGCTCTGGGTGCTTAGTGCTCAGTACTCAGGGTGCTGGGTGCTCAGTACTCATGGTGCTGGGTGCTCATTCTCAGGGTGCTAGGGGCTCAGTACTCAAGGTGCTGGGTGCTCAGTACTCAGGGTGCTCGGTTCTCATTACTCAGGGTGCTGGGTGCTCATTCTCGGGGTCGTGGGTGCTCAGTGCTCGGGGTGCTGGGTGCTCAGTACTCAGGGTGCTGGGTGCTCAGTACTCAGGGTGCTGGGTGCTCAGTACTCAGGGTGATCTGTTCTCAGTACTCAGGTTGCTGGGTGCTCAGTGCTCGGGGTGCTGGGTGCTCAGTACTAGGGGTGCTCAGTGCTCAGTACTCAGGGTGCTGGGTGCTCAGTACTCAGGGTGCTGGGTGCTCAGTGCTCGAGGTGCTCGGTGCTCAGTACTCGGGGTGCTGGGTGCTCAGTACTCGGGGTGCTGGGTGCTCAGTGCTCAGGGTGCTGGGTGCTCAGTGCTCGGGGTGCTGGGTGCTCAGTGCTGAGGGTGGTGCTGGGTGCTCAGTACTCAGGGTGCTGGGTGCTCAGTGCTCAGGGTGCTGGGTGCTCAGTACTAAGGGTGCTGGGTGCTCAGTACTCATGGTGCTCGGTGCTCAGTACTCAGGGTGCTGGGTGCTCAGTTCTCAGGGTGCTAGGTACTCAGTAATCAGGGTGCTGGGTGCTCAGTACTCAGGGTGCTGGGTGCTCAGTGCTCAGGGTGCTGGGTGCTCAGTGCTCAGGGTGCTGGGTGCTCACTACTCAGGGTGCTGGGTGCTCAGTGCTCAGGGTGATCGGTGCTCAGTACTCAGGGTGCTCAGTACTCAGCGTGCTGGGTGCTCAGTGCTCAGGGTGCTGGGTGCTCAGTACTCGCGGTGCTGGGTGCTCTGTACTCAGGGTGCTGGATTCTCAGTGCTCGGGGTCCTGGGTGCTCAGTGCTCAGGGTGATCGGTGCTCAGTACTCAGGGTGCTGGGTGCTCAGTGCTCGGGGTGCTGGGTGCTCAGTACTCAGCGTGCTGGGTGCTCAGTACTCAGGGTGCTGGGTGCTCAGTGCTCAGGGTGCTGGGTGCTCAGTGCTCAGGGTGCTGGGAGCTCAGTGATCGGGGTGCTGGGTGCTCAGTACTCAGGGTGCTCAGTGCTCGGGGAGCTTGGTGCTCAGTACTCAGGGTGCTGGGGTGCTCAGTTCTCAGTGCTCGGGGTCCTGGGTGCTCCGTGCTCGGGGTGCTGGGTGCTCAGTGCTCTGGGTGCTTAGTGCTCAGTACTCAGGGTGCTGGGTGCTCAGTACTCATCGTGCTGGGTGCTCATTCTCAGGGTGCTAGGGGCTCAGTACTCAGGGTGCTTGGTGCTCAGTACTCAGGGTGCTCGGTTCTCAGTACTCAGGGTGCTGGGTGCTCAGTGCTCGGGGTGCTGGGTGCTCAGTGCTCAGGGTGCTGGGTGCTCAGTGCTCGGGGTGCTCGGTGCTCAGTACTCGCGGTGCTGGGTGCTCAGTACTCGGGGTGCTGGGTGCTCAGTGCTCAGGGTGCTGGGTGCTCAGTGCTCGGGGTGCTGGGTGCTCAGTGCTGAGGGTGGTGCTGGGTGCTCAGTACTCAGGGTGCTGGGTGCTCAGTACTAAGTGTGCTGAGTGCTCAGTACTCAGGGTGCTGGGTGCTCAGTACTCGGGGTGCTCAGTGCTCATGGTGATCGGTGCTCAGTACTCAGGGTGCTGGGTGCTCAGTACTCAGGGTGCTGGGTGCTCAGTGCTCATGGTGATCGGTACTCAGTACTCAGGGTGCTGGGTGCTCAGTGCTCGGGGTGCTGGGTGCTCAGTACTCGGGGTGCTGGGTGCTCAGTGCTCAGGGTGCTGGGTGCTCAGTGCTCGGGGTGCTGGGTGCTCAGTGCTCAGGGTGATCGGTGCTCAGTGATCAGGGTGCTGGGTGTTCAGTCCTCCGGGTGCTCAGTGCTCAGTGTGCTGGGTGCTCAGTACTCAGGGTGCTGGGTGCTCAGTACTCGGGGTGCTGGGTGCTCAGTGCTCTGGGTGCTGGGTGCTCAATACTCTGGGTGTTGGGTGCTCAGTACTCAGGGTGCTGGGTGCTCCGTGCTCGGGGTGCTGGCTGCTCAGTGCTCAGGGTGCTGGGTGCTCAGTGCTCAGGGTGCTGGGTGCTCAGTGCTCAGGGTGCTGGGTGCTCAGTCCTCGGGGTGCTCCGTGCTCAGGGTGCTGAGTGCTCAGTCCTCGGGGTGCTGGGTGCTCAGTACTCAGGGTGCTGGGTGCTCAGTGCTCAGGGTGCTGGGTGCTCAGTGCTCGGGGTGCTGGGTGTCAGTGCTCAGGGTGATCGGTGCTCAGTGCTCAGGGTGCTGGGTGTTCAGTCCTCCGGGTGCTCAGTGCTCAGGGTGCTGGGTGCTCAGTACTCAGGGTGCTGGGTGCTCAGTACTCGGGGTGCTGGGTGCTCAGTGCTCTGGGTGCTGGGTGCTCAGTACTCTGGGTGTTGGGTGCTCAGTACTCAGGGTGCTGGGGTGCTCCGTGCTCGGGGTGCTGGATGCTCAGTGCTCGGGGTGCTGGGTGCTGAGTGCTCAGGGTGCTGGGTGCTCAGTGCTCGGGGTGCTCCGTGCTCAGGGTCCTGGGTGCTCAGTACTCAGGGTGCTGGGTGCTTAGTACTCAGGGTGCTCAGTGCTCAGTACACAGGGTGCTGGGTGCTCAGTGCTCGGGGTGCTGGGTGCTCAGTGCTCAGTACTCAGGGTGCTGGGTGCTCAGTGCTCGGGGTGCTGGGTGCTCAGTACTCAGCGTGCTGTGTGCTCAGTACTCAGGGTGCTGGGTGCTCAGTGCTCAGGGTGCTGGGTGCTCAGTGCTCAGGGTGCTGGGTGCTCAGTGATCAGAGTGCTGGGTGCTCAGTACTCAGGGTGCTCAGTGCTCGGGGAGCTCGGTGCTCAGTACTCAGGGTGCTGGGTGCTCAGTTCTCAGTGCTCGGGGTCCTGGGTGCTCCGTGCTCGGGGTGCTGGGTTCTCAGTGCTCTGGGTGCTTAGTGCTCTGTACTCAGGGTGCTGGGTGCTCAGTACTCATGGTGCTGGGTGCTCATTCTCAGGGTGCTAGGGGCTCAGTACTCAGGGTGCTGGGTGCTCAGTACTCAGGGTGCTCGGTTCTCAGTACTCAGGGTGCTGGGTGCTCATTCTCGGGGTGCTGGGTGCTCAGTGCTCGGGGTGCTGGGTGCTCAGTACTCAGCGTGCTGGGGGCTCAGTACTCAGGGTGCTGGGTGCTCAGTGCTCGAGGTGCTCGGTGCTCAGTACTCGGGGTGCTGGGTGCTCAGTACTCGGGGTGCTGGGTGCTCAGTGCTCAGGGTGCTGGGTGCTCAGTGCTCGGGGTGCTGGGTGCTCAGTGCTGAGGGTGGTGCTGGGTGCTCAGTACTCAGGGTGCTGGGTGCTCAGTGCTCAGGGTGCTGGGTGCTCAGTACTAAGGGTGCTGGGTGCTCAGTACTCACGGTGCTCGGTGCTCAGTACTCAGGGTGCTGGGTGATCAGTGCTCAGGGTGCTGGTTACTCAGTAATCAGGGTGCTGGGTGCTCAGTACTCAGGGTGCTGGGTGCTCAGTGCTCAGGGTGCTGGGTGCTCAGTGCTCGGGGTGCTGGGTGCTGAGTTCTCAGGGTGCTGGGTGCTCAGTGCTCGGGGTGCTCGGTGCTCAGTGCTCAGGGTCCTGGGTGCTCAGTACTCAGGGTGCTGGGTGCTTAGTACTCAGGGTGATCAGTGCTCAGTACACAGGGTGCTGGGTGCTCAGTGCTCAGGGTGCTGGGTGCTCAGTGCTCAGTACTCAGGGTGCTGGTTGCTCAGTGCTCGGGGTGCTGGGTGCTCAGTACTCAGCATGCTGGGTGCTCAGTACTCAGGGTGCTGGGTGCTCAGTGCTCAGGGTGCTGGGTGCTCAGTGCTCAGGGTGCTGGGTGCTCAGTTATCGGGGTGCTGGGGGCTCAGTACTCAGGGTGCTCAGTGCTCGGGGAGCTCGGTGCTCAGTATTCAGGGTGCTGGGTGCTCAGTTCTCAGTGCTCGGGGTCCGGGGTGCTCCGTGCTCGGGGTGCTGGGTTCTCAGTGCTCTGGGTGCTTAGTGCTCAGTACTCAGGGTGCTGGGTGCTCAGTATTCATGGTGCTGCGTGCTCATTCTCAGGGTTCTAGGGGCTCAGTACTCAGGGTCCTGGGTGCTCAGTACTCAGGGTGCTCGGTTCTCAGTACTCAGGGTGCTGGGTGCTCATTCTCGGGGTGCTGGGTGCTCAGTGCTCGGGGTGCTGGGTGCTCAGTACTCAGGGTGCTGGGGGCTCAGTACTCAGGGTGCTGGGTGCTCAGTACTCAGGGTGATCTGTTCTCAGTACTCAGGTTGGTGGCTGCTCAGTGCTCGGGGTGCTGGGTGCTCAGTACTCGGGGTGCTCAGTGCTCAGTACTCAGGGTGCTGGGTGCTCAGTACTCAGGGTGCTGGGTGCTCAGTGCTCGAGGTGCTCGGTGCTCAGTACTCGGGGTGCTGGGTGCTCAGTACTCAGGGTGCTGGGTGCTCAGTGCTCAGGGTGCTGGGTGCTCAGTGCTCGGGGTGCTGGGTGCTCAGTGCTGAGGGTGGTGCTGGGTGCTCAGTACTCAGGGTGCTGGGTGCTCAGTGCTCAGGGTGCTGGGTGCTCAGTACTAAGGGTGCTGGGTGCTCAGTACTCAGGGTGCTCGGTGCTCAGTACTCAGGGTGCTGGGTGCTCAGTGCTCAGGGTGCTGGGTACTCAGTACTCAGGGTGCTGGGTGCTCAGTACTCAGTGTGCTGGGTGCTCAGTGCTCAGGGTGCTGGGTGCTCAGTGCTCAGGCTGCTGGGTGCTCAGTACTCAGGGTGCTGGGTGCTCAGTGCTCATGGTGATCGGTGCTCAGTACTCAGGGTGCTGGGTGCTCAGTGCTCGGGGTGCTGGGTGCTCAGTACACGGGGTGCTGGGTGCTCTGTACTCAGGGTGCTGGGTGCTAAGTGCTCGGGGTCCTAGGTGCTCAGTGCTCAGGGTGATCGGTGCTCAGTACTCAGCGTGCTGGGTGCTCAGTGCTCAGAGTGTTGGGTGCTCAGTACTCAGGGTGCTGGGTGCTCAGTGCTCAGTGCTCAGGGTGCTCAGTGCTCAGGGTGCTCAGTGCTCAGGGTGCTGGGTGCTCAGGGTGCTGGGTGCTCAGTGCTCGGGGTGCTGGGTGCTCAGTGCTCAGTGCTCAGGGTGCTGGGTGCTCAGTGCTCAGTGCTCAGGGTGCTGGGTGTTCAGTACTCAGGGTGCTTGGTGCTCAGTGCTCAGGGTGCTGGGTGCTCAGTCCTCCGGGTGCTCAGTGCTCAGGGTGCTGGGTGCTCAGTACTCAGGGTGCTGGGTGCTCAGTACTCGGGGTGCTGGGTGCTCAGTGCTCAGGTTGCTGGGTGCTCAGTACTCTGGGTGTTGGGTGCTCAGTACTCAGCGTGCTGGGTGCTCCGTGCTCGGGGTGCTGGCTGCTCAGTGCTCAGGGTGCTCTGTGCTCAGTGCTCAGGGTGCTGGGTGCTCAATACTCAGGGTGCTGGGTGCTTAGTGCTCGGGGTGCTCGGTGCTCAGTACTCAAGGTGCTGGGTGCTCAGTGCTCAGGGTGCTGGGTGCTCAGTCCTCGGGGTGCTCCGTGCTCAGGGTGCTGGGTGCTCAGTGCTCAGGGTCCTGGGTGCTCAGTGCTCGGGGTGCTGGGTGCTGAGTGCTCAGGGTGCTGGGTGCTCAGTGCTCGGGGTGCTCGGTGCTCAGTGCTCAGGGTCCCGGGTGCTCAGTACTCAGGGTGCTGGGTGCTTAGTACTCAGGGTGCTCAGTGCTCAGTACACAGGGTGCTGGGTGCTCAGTGCTCGGGGTGCTGGGTGCTCAGTACTCAGCGTGCTGGGTGCTCAGTACTCAGGGTGCTGGGTGCTCAGTGCTCAGGGTGCTGGGTGCTCAGTGCTCAGGGTGCTGGGTGCTCCGTGCTCGGGGTGCTGGGTTCTCAGTGCTCTGGGTGCTTAGTGCTCAGTACTCAGGGTGCTGGGTGCTCAGTACTCATGGTGCTGGGTGCTCATTCTCAGGGTGCTAGGGGCTCAGTACTCAAGGTGCTGGGTGCTCAGTACTCAGGGTGCTCGGTTCTCAGTACTCAGGGTGCTGGGTGCTCATTCTCGGGGTGTTGGGTGCTCAGTGCTCGGGGTGCTGGGTGCTCAGTACTCAGGGTGCTGGGTGCTCAGTACTCAGGGTGATCTGTTCTCAGTACTCAGGTTGCTGGGTGCTCAGTGCTCGGGGTGCTGGGTGCTCAGTACTAGGGGTGCTCAGTGCTCAGTACTCAGGGTGCTTGGTGCTCAGTACTCAGGGTGCTGGGTGCTCAGTGCTCGAGGTGCTCGGTGCTCAGTACTCGGGGTGCTGGGTGCTCAGTACTCGGGGTGCTGGGTGCTCAGTGCTCAGGGTGCTGGGTGCTCAGTGCTCGGGGTGCTGGGTGCTCAGTGCTGAGGGTGGTGCTGGGTGCTCAGTACTCAGGGTGCTGGGTGCTCAGTGCTCAGGGTGCTGGGTGCTCAGTACTAAGGGTGCTGGGTGCTCAGTGCTGAGGGTGGTGCTGGGTGCTCTGTACTCAGGGTGCTGGGTTCTCAGTGCTCGGGGTCCTGGGTGCTCAGTGCTCAGGGTGATCGGTGCTCAGTACTCAGGGTGCTGGGTGCTCAGTGCTCGGGGTGCTGGGTGCTCAGTACTCAGCGTGCTGGGTGCTCAGTACTCAGGGTGCTGGGTGCTCAGTGCTCAGGGTGCTGGGTGCTCAGTGCTCAGGGTGCTGGGTGCTCAGTGCTCAGGGTGCTGGGTGCTCAGTGCTCGGGGTGCTCGGTGCTCAGTACTCGCGGTGCTGGGTGCTCAGTACTCGGGGTGCTCGGTGCTCAGTACTCGCGGTGCTGGGTGCTCAGTACTCGGGGTGCTGGGTGCTCAGTGCTCAGGGTGCTGGGTGCTCAGTGCTCGGGGTGCTGGGTGCTCAGTGCTCAGGGTGCTGGGTGCTCAGTGCTCAGGGTGCTGGGTGCTCAGTGCTCGGGCTGCTGGGTGCACAGTGCTCAGGGTGCTGGGTGCTCAGTGCTCGGGGTGCTCGGTGCTCAGTACTCGCGGTGCTGGGTGCTCAGTACTCGGGGTGCTGGGTGCTCAGTGCTCAGGGTGCTGGGTGCTCAGTGCTCGGGGTGCTGGGTGCTCAGTGCTGAGGGTGGTGCTGGGTGCTCAGTACTCAGGGTGCTGGGTGCTCAGTACTAAGTGTGCTGAGTGCTCAGTACTCAGGGTACTGGGTGCTCAGTACTCGGGGTGCTCAGTGCTCATGGTGATCGGTGCTCAGTACTCAGGGTGCTGGGTGCTCAGTACTCAGGGTGCTGGGTGCTCAGTGCTCATGGTGATCGGTGCTCAGTACTCAGGGTGCTGGGTGCTCAGTGCTCGGGGTGCTGGGTGCTCAGTACTCGGGGTGCTGGGTGCTCAGTGCTCAGGGTGCTGGGTGCTCAGTGCTCGGGGTGCTGGGTGCTCAGTGCTCAGGGTGATCGGTGCTCAGTGCTCAGGGTGCTGGGTGTTCAGTCCTCCGGGTGCTCAGTGCTCAGGGTGCTGGGTGCTCAGTACTCAGGGTGCTGGGTGCTCAGTACTCGGGGTGCTGGGTGCTCAGTGCTCTGGGTGCTGGGTGCTCAGTACTCTGGGTGTTGGGTGCTCAGTACTCAGGGTGCTGGGTGCTCCGTGCTCGGGGTGCTGGCTGCTCAGTGCTCAGGGTGCTGGGTGCTCAGTGCTCAGGGTGCTGGGTGCTCAGTGCTCAGGGTGCTGGGTGCTCAGTCCTCGGGGTGCTCCGTGCTCAGTACTCGCGGTGCTGGGTGCTCAGTACTCGGGGTGCTGGGTGCTCAGTGCTCAGGGTGCTGGGTGCTCAGTGCTCGGGGTGCTGGGTGCTCAGTGCTGAGGGTGGTGCTGGGTGCTCAGTACTCAGGGTGCTGGGTGCTCAGTACTAAGTGTGCTGAGTGCTCAGTACTCAGGGTGCTGGGTGCTCAGTACTCGGGGTGCTCAGTGCTCATGGTGATCGGTGCTCAGTACTCAGGGTGCTGGGTGCTCAGTACTCAGGGTGCTGGGTGCTCAGTGCTCATGGTGATCGGTACTCAGTACTCAGGGTGCTGGGTGCTCAGTGCTCGGGGTGCTGGGTGCTCAGTACTCGGGGTGCTGGGTGCTCAGTGCTCAGGGTGCTGGGTGCTCAGTGCTCGGGGTGCTGGGTGCTCAGTGCTCAGGGTGATCGGTGCTCAGTGATCAGGGTGCTGGGTGTTCAGTCCTCCGGGTGCTCAGTGCTCAGTGTGCTGGGTGCTCAGTACTCAGGGTGCTGGGTGCTCAGTACTCGGGGTGCTGGGTGCTCAGTGCTCTGGGTGCTGGGTGCTCAATACTCTGGGTGTTGGGTGCTCAGTACTCAGGGTGCTGGGTGCTCCGTGCTCGGGGTGCTGGCTGCTCAGTGCTCAGGGTGCTGGGTGCTCAGTGCTCAGGGTGCTGGGTGCTCAGTGCTCAGGGTGCTGGGTGCTCAGTCCTCGGGGTGCTCCGTGCTCAGGGTGCTGGGTGCTCAGTCCTCGGGGTGCTGGGTGCTCAGTACTCAGGGTGCTGGGTGCTCAGTGCTCAGGGTGCTGGGTGCTCAGTGCTCGGGGTGCTGGGTGGTCAGTGCTCAGGGTGATCGGTGCTCAGTGCTCAGGGTGCTGGGTGTTCAGGCCTCCGGGTGCTCAGTGCTCAGGGTGCTGGGTGCTCAGTACTCAGGGTGCTGGGTGCTCAGTACTCGGGGTGCTGGGTGCTCAGTGCTCTGGGTGCTGGGTGCTCAGTACTCTGGGTGTTGGGTGCTCAGTACTCAGGGTGCTGGGTGCTCCGTGCTCGGGGTGCTGGGTGCTCAGTGCTCGGGGTGCTGGGTGCTGAGTGCTCAGGGTGCTGGGTGCTCAGTGCTCGGGGTGCTCCGTGCTCAGGGTCCTGGGTGCTCAGTACTCAGGGTGCTGGGTGCTTAGTACTCAGGGTGCTCAGTGCTCAGTACACAGGGTGCTGGGTGCTCAGTGCTCGGGGTGCTGGGTGCTCAGTGCTCAGTACTCAGGGTGCTGGGTGCTCAGTGCTCGGGGTGCTGGGTGCTCAGTACTCAGCGTGCTGTGTGCTCAGTACTCAGGGTGCTGGGTGCTCAGTGCTCAGGGTGCTGGGTGCTCAGTGCTCAGGGTGCTGGGTGCTCAGTGATCAGAGTGCTGGGTGCTCAGTACTCAGGGTGCTCAGTGCTCGGGGAGCTCGGTGCTCAGTACTCAGGGTGCTGGGTGCTCAGTTCTCAGTGCTCGGGGTCCTGGGTGCTCCGTGCTCGGGGTGCTGGGTTCTCAGTGCTCTGGGTGCTTAGTGCTCTGTACTCAGGGTGCTGGGTGCTCAGTACTCATGGTGCTGGGTGCTCATTCTCAGGGTGCTAGGGGCTCAGTACTCAGGGTGCTGGGTGTTCAGTACTCAGGGTGCTCGGTTCTCAGTACTCAGGGTGCTGGGTGCTCATTCTCGGGGTGCTGGGTGCTCAGTGCTCGGGGTGCTGGGTGCTCAGTACTCAGCGTGCTGGGGGCTCAGTACTCAGGGTGCTGGGTGCTCAGTGCTCGAGGTGATCGGTGCTCAGTACTCGGGGTGCTGGGTGCTCAGTACTCGGGGTGCTGGGTGCTCAGTGCTCAGGGTGCTGGGTGCTCAGTGCTCGGGGTGCTGGGTGCTCAGTGCTGAGGGTGGTGCTGGGTGCTCAGTACTCAGGGTGCTGGGTGCTCAGTGCTCAGTGTGCTGGGTGCTCAGTACTAAGGGTGCTGGGTGCTCAGTACTCACGGTGCTCGGTGCTCAGTACTCAGGGTGCTGGGTGATCAGTGCTCAGGGTGCTGGTTACTCAGTAATCAGGGTGCTGGGTGCTCAGTACTCAGGGTGCTGGGTGCTCAGTGCTCAGGGTGCTGGGTGCTCAGTGCTCGGGGTGCTGGGTGCTGAGTTCTCAGGGTGCTGGGTGCTCAGTGCTCGGGGTGCTCGGTGCTCAGTGCTCAGGGTCCTGGGTGCTCAGTACTCAGGGTGCTGGGTGCTTAGTACTCAGGGTGATCAGTGCTCAGTACACAGGGTGCTGGGTGCTCAGTGCTCAGGGTGCTGGGTGCTCAGTGCTCAGTACTCAGGGTGCTGGTTGCTCAGTGCTCGGGGTGCTGGGTGCTCAGTACTCAGCATGCTGGGTGCTCAGTACTCAGGGTGCTGGGTGCTCAGTGCTCAGGGTGCTGGGTGCTCAGTGCTCAGGGTGCTGGGTGCTCAGTTATCGGGGTGCTGGGGGCTCAGTACTCAGGGTGCTCAGTGCTCGGGGAGCTCGGTGCTCAGTATTCAGGGTGCTGGGTGCTCAGTTCTCAGTGCTCGGGGTCCGGGGTGCTCCATGCTCGGGGTGCTGGGTTCTCAGTGCTCTGGGTGCTTAGTGCTCAGTACTCAGGGTGCTGGGTGCTCAGTATTCATGGTGCTGCGTGCTCATTCTCAGGGTTCTAGGGGCTCAGTACTCAGGGTCCTGGGTGCTCAGTACTCAGGGTGCTCGGTTCTCAGTACTCAGGGTGCTGGGTGCTCATTCTCGGGGTGCTGGGTGCTCAGTGCTCGGGGTGCTGGGTGCTCAGTACTCAGGGTGCTGGGGGCTCAGTACTCAGGGTGCTGGGTGCTCAGTACTCAGGGTGATCTGTTCTCAGTACTCAGGTTGGTGGCTGCTCAGTGCTCGGGGTGCTGGGTGCTCAGTACTCGGGGTGCTCAGTGCTCAGTACTCAGGGTGCTGGGTGCTCAGTACTCAGGGTGCTGGGTGCTCAGTGCTCGAGGTGCTCGGTGCTCAGTACTCGGGGTGCTGGGTGCTCAGTACTCAGGGTGCTGGGTGCTCAGTGCTCAGGGTGCTGGGTGCTCAGTGCTCGGGGTGCTGGGTGCTCAGTGCTGAGGGTGGTGCTGGGTGCTCAGTACTCAGGGTGCTGGGTGCTCAGTGCTCAGGGTGCTGGGTGCTCAGTACTAAGGGTGCTGGGTGCTCAGTACTCAGGGTGCTCGGTGCTCAGTACTCAGGGTGCTGGGTGCTCAGTGCTCAGGGTGCTGGGTACTCAGTACTCAGGGTGCTGGGTGCTCAGTACTCAGGGTGTTGGGTGCTCAGTGCTCAGGGTGCTGGGTGCTCAGTGCTCAGGCTGCTGGGTGCTCAGTACTCAGGGTGCTGGGTGCTCAGTGCTCATGGTGATCGGTGCTCAGTACTCAGGGTGCTGGGTGCTCAGTGCTCGGGGTGCTGGGTGCTCAGTACACGGGGTGCTGGGTGCTCTGTACTCAGGGTGCTGGGTGCTAAGTGCTCGGGGTCCTAGGTGCTCAGTGCTCAGGGTGATCGGTGCTCAGTACTCAGCGTGCTGGGTGCTCAGTGCTCAGAGTGTTGGGTGCTCAGTACTCAGGGTGCTGGGTGCTCAGTGCTCAGTGCTCAGGGTGCTCAGTGCTCAGGGTGCTCAGTGCTCAGGGTGCTGGGTGCTCAGGGTGCTGGGTGCTCAGTGCTCGGGGTGCTGGGTGCTCAGTGCTCAGTGCTCAGGGTGCTGGGTGCTCAGTGCTCAGTGCTCAGGGTGCTGGGTGTTCAGTACTCAGGGTGCTTGGTGCTCAGTGCTCAGGGTGCTGGGTGCTCAGTCCTCCGGGTGCTCAGTGCTCAGGGTGCTGGGTGCTCAGTACTCAGGGTGCTGGGTGCTCAGTACTCGGGGTGCTGGGTGCTCAGTGCTCAGGTTGCTGGGTGCTCAGTACTCTGGGTGTTGGGTGCTCAGTACTCAGCGTGCTGGGTGCTCCGTGCTCGGGGTGCTGGCTGCTCAGTGCTCAGGGTGCTCTGTGCTCAGTGCTCAGGGTGCTGGGTGCTCAATACTCAGGGTGCTGGGTGCTTAGTGCTCGGGGTGCTCGGTGCTCAGTACTCAAGGTGCTGGGTGCTCAGTGCTCAGGGTGCTGGGTGCTCAGTCCTCGGGGTGCTCCGTGCTCAGGGTGCTGGGTGCTCAGTGCTCAGGGTCCTGGGTGCTCAGTGCTCGGGGTGCTGGGTGCTGAGTGCTCAGGGTGCTGGGTGCTCAGTGCTCGGGGTGCTCGGTGCTCAGTGCTCAGGGTCCCGGGTGCTCAGTACTCAGGGTGCTGGGTGCTTAGTACTCAGGGTGCTCAGTGCTCAGTACACAGGGTGCTGGGTGCTCAGTGCTCGGGGTGCTGGGTGCTCAGTACTCAGCGTGCTGGGTGCTCAGTACTCAGGGTGCTGGGTGCTCAGTGCTCAGGGTGCTGGGTGCTCAGTGCTCAGGGTGCTGGGTGCTCCGTGCTCGGGGTGCTGGGTTCTCAGTGCTCTGGGTGCTTAGTGCTCAGTACTCAGGGTGCTGGGTGCTCAGTACTCATGGTGCTGGGTGCTCATTCTCAGGGTGCTAGGGGCTCAGTACTCAAGGTGCTGGGTGCTCAGTACTCAGGGTGCTCGGTTCTCAGTACTCAGGGTGCTGGGTGCTCATTCTCGGGGTGTTGGGTGCTCAGTGCTCGGGGTGCTGGGTGCTCAGTACTCAGGGTGCTGGGTGCTCAGTACTCAGGGTGATCTGTTCTCAGTACTCAGGTTGCTGGGTGCTCAGTGCTCGGGGTGCTGGGTGCTCAGTACTAGGGGTGCTCAGTGCTCAGTACTCAGGGTGCTTGGTGCTCAGTACTCAGGGTGCTGGGTGCTCAGTGCTCGAGGTGCTCGGTGCTCAGTACTCGGGGTGCTGGGTGCTCAGTACTCGGGGTGCTGGGTGCTCAGTGCTCAGGGTGCTGGGTGCTCAGTGCTCGGGGTGCTGGGTGCTCAGTGCTGAGGGTGGTGCTGGGTGCTCAGTACTCAGGGTGCTGGGTGCTCAGTGCTCAGGGTGCTGGGTGCTCAGTACTAAGGGTGCTGGGTGCTCAGTGCTGAGGGTGGTGCTGGGTGCTCTGTACTCAGGGTGCTGGGTTCTCAGTGCTCGGGGTCCTGGGTGCTCAGTGCTCAGGTTGATCGGTGCTCAGTACTCAGGGTGCTGGGTGCTCAGTGCTCGGGGTGCTGGGTGCTCAGTACTCAGCGTGCTGGGTGCTCAGTACTCAGGGTGCTGGGTGCTCAGTGCTCAGGGTGCTGGGTGCTCAGTGCTCAGGGTGCTGGGTGCTCAGTGCTCAGGGTGCTGGGTGCTCAGTGCTCGGGGTGCTCGGTGCTCAGTACTCGCGGTGCTGGGTGCTCAGTACTCGGGGTGCTCGGTGCTCAGTACTCGCGGTGCTGGGTGCTCAGTACTCGGGGTGCTGGGTGCTCAGTGCTCAGGGTGCTGGGTGCTCAGTGCTCGGGGTGCTGGGTGCTCAGTGCTCAGGGTGCTGGGTGCTCAGTGCTCAGGGTGCTGGGTGCTCAGTGCTCGGGCTGCTGGGTGCACAGTGCTCAGGGTGCTGGGTGCTCAGTGCTCGGGGTGCTCGGTGCTCAGTACTCGCGGTGCTGGGTGCTCAGTACTCGGGGTGCTGGGTGCTCAGTGCTCAGGGTGCTGGGTGCTCAGTGCTCGGGGTGCTGGGTGCTCAGTGCTCAGGGTGGTGCTGGGTGCTCAGTACTCAGGGTGCTGGGTGCTCAGTACTAAGTGTGCTGAGTGCTCAGTACTCAGGGTACTGGGTGCTCAGTACTCGGGGTGCTCAGTGCTCATGGTGATCGGTGCTCAGTACTCAGGGTGCTGGGTGCTCAGTACTCAGGGTGCTGGGTGCTCAGTGCTCATGGTGATCGGTGCTCAGTACTCAGGGTGCTGGGTGCTCAGTGCTCGGGGTGCTGGGTGCTCAGTACTCGGGGTGCTGGGTGCTCAGTGCTCAGGGTGCTGGGTGCTCAGTGCTCGGGGTGCTGGGTGCTCAGTGCTCAGGGTGATCGGTGCTCAGTGCTCAGGGTGCTGGGTGTTCAGTCCTCCGGGTGCTCAGTGCTCAGGGTGCTGGGTGCTCAGTACTCAGGGTGCTGGGTGCTCAGTACTCGGGGTGCTGGGTGCTCAGTGCTCTGGGTGCTGGGTGCTCAGTACTCTGGGTGTTGGGTGCTCAGTACTCAGGGTGCTGGGTGCTCCGTGCTCGGGGTGCTGGCTGCTCAGTGCTCAGGGTGCTGGGTGCTCAGTGCTCAGGGTGCTGGGTGCTCAGTGCTCAGGGTGCTGGGTGCTCAGTCCTCGGGGTGCTCCGTGCTCAGGGTGCTGGGTGCTCAGTGCTCAGGGTGCTGGGTGCTCAGTGCTCGGGGTGCTGGGTGCTGAGTGCTCAGGGTGCTGGGTGCTCAGTGCTCGGGGTGCTCCGTGCTCAGGGTCCTGGGTGCTCAGTATTCAGGGTGCTGGGTGCTTAGTACTCAGGGTGCTCAGTGCTCAGTACACAGGGTGCTGGGTGCTCAGTGCTCGGGGTGCTGGGTGCTCAGTGCTCAGTACTCAGGGTGCTGGGTGCTCAGTGCTCGGGGTGCTGGGTGCTCAGTACTCAGCGTGCTGTGTGCTCAGTACTCAGGGTGCTGGGTGCTCAGTGCTCAGGGTGCTGGGTGCTCAGTGCTCAGGGTGCTGGGTGCTCAGTGATCGGGGTGCTGGGTGCTCAGTACTCAGGGTGCTCAGTGCTCGGGGAGCTCGGTGCTCAGTACTCAGGGTGCTGGGTGCTCAGTTCTCAGTGCTCGGGGTACTGGGTGCTCCGTGCTCGGGGTGCTGGGTTCTCAGTGCTCTGGGTGCTTAGTGCTCTGTACTCAGGGTGCTGGGTGCTCAGTACTCATGGTTCTGGGTGCTCATTCTCAGGGTGCTAGGGGCTCAGTACTCAGGGTGCTGGGTGCTCATTCTCGGGGTGCTGGTTGCTCAGTACTCAGCGTGCTGGGGGCTCAGTACTCAGGGTGCTGGGTGCTCAGTGCTCGAGGTGCTCGGTGCTCAGTACTCGGGGTGCTGGGTGCTCAGTACTCGGGGTGCCGGGTGCTCAGTGCTCAGGGTGCTGGGTGCTCAGTGCTCGGGGTGCTGGGTGCTCAGTGCTGAGGGTGGTGCTGGGTGCTCAGTACTCAGGGTGCTGGGTGCTCAGTGCTCAGGGTGCTGGGTGCTCAGTACTAAGGGTGCTGGGTGCTCAGTACTCAGGGTGCTCGGTGCTCAGTACTCAGGGTGCTGGGTGATCAGTGCTCAGGGTGCTCGGTGCTCAGTGCTCAGGGTGCTGGGTGCTCAGTACTCAGGGTGATGGGTGCTCAGTGCTCAGGGTGATCGGTGCTCAGTACTCAGGGTGCTCAGTACTCAGGGTGCTGGGTGCTCAGTGCTCAGGGTGCTGGGTGCTCAGTACTCGGGGTGCTGGGTGCTCTGTACTCAGGGTGCTGGGTGCTCAGTGCTCGGGGTCCTGGGTGCTCAGTGCTCAGGGTGATCAGTGCTCAGTACTCAGGGTGCTGGGTGCTCAGTGCTCGGGGTGCTGGGTGCTCAGTACTCAGCGTTCTGGGTGCTCAGTAATCAGGGCGCTGGGTGCTCAGTGCTCAGGGTGCTGGGTGCTCAGTGCTCAGGGTGCTGGGTGCTCAGTGATCGGGGTGCTGTGTGCTCAGTACTCAGGGTGCTCAGTGCTCGGGGAGCTCGGTGCTCAGTACTCAGGGTGCTGGGTGCTCAGTTCTCAGTGCTCGGGGTCCTGGGTGCTCCGTGCTCGGGGTGCTGGGTGCTCAGTGCTCTGGGTGCTTAGTGCTCAGTACTCAGGGTGCTGGGTGCTCAGTACTCACGGTGCTGGGTGCTCATTCTCAGGGTGCTAGGGGCTCAGTACTCAGGGTGCTTGGTGCTCAGTACTCTGGGTGCTCGGTTCTCAGTACTCAGGGTGCTGGGTGCTCAGTGCTCGGGATGCTGGGTGCTCAGTGCTCAGTGTGCTGGGTGCTCAGTGCTCGGGGTGCTCGGTGCTCAGTACTCGGGGTGCTGGGTGCTCAGTACTCGGGGTGCTGGGTGCTCAGTGCTCAGGGTGCTGGGTGCTCAGTGCTCGGTGTGCTGGGTGCTCAGTGCTGAGTGTGGTGCTGGGTGCTCAGTACTCAGGGTGCTGGGTGCTCAGTGCTCAGGGTGCTGGGTGCTCAGTACTAAGTGTGCTGGGTGCTCAGTACTCAGGGTGCTCGGTGCTCAGTACTCAGGGTGCTGGGTGCTCAGTGCTCAGGGTGCTGGGTACTCAGTACTCAGGGTGCTGGGTGCTCCGTACTCAGGGTGCTGGGTGCCCAGTGCTCAGGGTGCTGGGTGCTCAGTGCTCAGGGTGCTGGGTGCTCAGTACTCAGGGTGCTGGGTGCTAAGTGCTCATGGTGATCGGTGCTCAGTACTCAGGGTGCTGGGTGCTCAGTACTCAGGGTGCTGGGTGCTCAGTGCTCATGGTGATCGGTGCTCAGTACTCAGTGTGCTGGGTGCTCAGTGCTCGGGGTGCTGGGTGCTCAGTACTCGGGGTGCTGGGTGCTCAGTGCTCAGGGTGCTGGGTGCTCAGGGCTCGGGGTGCTGGGTGCTCAGTGCTCAGGGTGCTGGGTGCTCAGTCCTCCGGGTGCTCAGTGCTCAGGGTGCTGGGTGCTCAGTACTCAGGGTGCTGGGTGCTCAGTACTCGGGGTGCTGGGTGCTCAGTGCTCAGGGTGCTGGGTGCTCAGTACTCTGGGTGTTGGGTGCTCAGTACTCAGGGTGCTGGGTGCTCCGTGCTCGGGGTGCTGGCTGCTCAGTGCTCAGGGTGCTGGGTGCTCAGTGCTCAGGGTGCTGGGTGTTAAGTGCTCAGGGTGCTGGGTGCTTAGTGCTCGGGGTGCTTGGTGCTCAGTACTCAAGGTGCTGGGTGCTCAGTACTCGGGGTGCTGGGTGCTCAGTGCTCAGTGTGCTGGGTGCTCAGTGCTCGGGGTGCTGGGTGCTCAGTGCTGAGGGTGGTGCTGGGTGCTCAGTACTCAGGGTGCTGGGTGCTCAGTGCTCAGGGTGCTGGGTGCTCAGTACTAAGTGTGCTGAGTGCTCAGTACTCAGGGTGCTGGGTGCTCAGTACTCGGGGTGCTCAGTGCTCATGGTGATCGGTGCTCAGTACTCAGGGTGCTGGGTGCTCAGTACTCAGGGTCCTGGGTGCTCAGTGCTCATGGTGATCGGTGCTCAGTACTCAGGGTGCTGGGTGCTCAGTGCTCGGGGTGCTGGGTGCTCAGTACTCGGGGTGCTGGGTGCTCAGTGCTCAGGGTGCTGGGTGCTCAGTGCTCGGGGTGCTGGGTGCTCAGTGCTCAGGGTGATCGGTGCTCAGTGCTCAGGGTGCTGGGTGTTCAGTCCTCCGGGTGCTCAGTGCTCAGGGTGCTGGGTGCTCAGTACTCAGGGTGCTGGGTGCTCAGTACTCGGGGTGCTGGGTGCTCAGTGCTCTGGGTGCTGGGTGCTCAGTACTCTGGGTGTTGGGTGCTCAGTACTCAGGGTGCTGGGTGCTCCGTGCTCGGGGTGTTGGCTGCTCAGTGCTCAGGGTGCTGGGTGCTCAGTGCTCAGGGTGCTGGGTGCTCAGTGCTCAGGGTGCTGGGTGCTCAGTCCTCGGGGTGCTCCGTGCTCAGGGTGCTGGGTGCTCAGTGCTCAGGGTGCTGGGTGCTCATTGCTCGGGGTGCTGGGTGCTGAGTGCTCAGGGTGCTGGGTGCTCAATGCTCGGGGTACTCCGTGCTCAGGGTCCTGGGTGCTCCGTACTCAGGGTGCTGGGTGCTTAGTACTCAGGGTGCTCAGTGCTCAGTACACAGGGTGCTGGGTGCTCAGTGCTCGGGGTGCTGGGTGCTCAGTGCTCAGTACTCAGGGTGCTGGGTGCTCAGTGCTCGGGGTGCTGGGTGCTCAGTACTCAGCGTGCTGTGTGCTCAGTACTCAGGGTGCTGGGTGCTCAGTGCTCAGGGTGCTGGGTGCTCAGTGCTCAGGGTGCTGGGTGCTCAGTGATCGGGGTGCTGGGTGCTCAGTACTCAGGGTGCTCAGTGCTCGGGGAGCTCGGTGCTCAGTACTCAGGGTGCTGGGTGCTCAGTTCTCAGTGCTCGGGGTCCTGGGTGCTCCGTGCTCGGGGTGCAGGGTTCTCAGTGCTCTGGGTGCTTAGTGCTCAGTACTCAGGGTGCTGGGTGCTCAGTACTCATGGTGCTGGGTGCTCATTCTCAGGGTGCTAGGGGCTCAGTACTCAGGGTGCTGGGTGCTCAGTACTCAGGGTGCTCGGTTCTCAGTACTCAGGGTGCTGGGTGCTCATTCTCGGGGTGCTTGGTGCTCAGTGCTCGGGGTGCTGGGTGCTCAGTACTCAGCGTGCTGGGGGCTCAGTACTCAGGGTGCTGGGTGCTCAGTGCTCGAGGTGCTCGGTGCTCAGTATTCGGGGTGCTGGGTGCTCAGTACTCGGGGTGCTGGGTGCTCAGTGCTCAGGGTGCTGGGTGCTCAGTGCTCGGGGTGCTGGGTGCTCAGTGCTGAGGGTGGTGCTGGGTTCTCAGTACTCAGGGTGCTGGGTGCTCAGTGCTCAGGGTGCTGGGTGCTCAGTACTAAGGGTTCTGGGTGCTCAGTACTCAGGGTGCTCGGTGCTCAGTACTCAGGGTGCTGGGTGATCAGTGCTCAGGGTGCTGGTTACTCAGTAATCAGGGTGCTGGGTGCTCAGTACTCAGGGTGCTGGGTGCTCAGTGCTCAGGGTGCTGGTTGCTCAGTGCTCAGTGTGCTGGGTGCTCAGTACTCAGGGTGATGGGTGCTCAGTGCTCAGGGTGATCGGTGCGCAGTACTCAGGGCGCTCAGTACTCAGGGTGGTGGGTGCTCAGTGCTCAGGGTGCTGGGTGCTCAGTACTCGGGGTGCTGGGTGCTCTGTACTCAGGGTGCTGGGTGCTCAGTGCTCGGGGTCCTGGGTGCTCCGTGCTCAGGGTGATCGGTGCTCAGTACTCAGGGTGCTGGGTGCTCAGTGCTCGGGGTGCTGGGTGCTCAGTACTCAGCGTTCTGGGTGCTCAGTACTCAGGGTGCTGGGTGCTCAGTGCACAGGGTGCTGGGTGCTCAGTGCTCAGGGTGCTGGGTGCTCAGTGATCGGGGTGCTGGGTGCTCAGTACTCAGGGTGCTCAGTGCTCGGGGAGCTCGGTGCTCAGTACTCAGGGTGCTGGGTGCTCAGTTCTCAGTGCTCGGGGTCCTGGGTGCTCCGTGCTCGGGGTGCTGGGTGCTCAGTGCTCTGGGTGCTTAGTGCTCAGTACTCAGGGTGCTGGGTGCTCAGTACTCACGGTGCTGGGTGCTCATTCTCAGGGTGCTAGGGGCTCAGTACTCAGGGTGCTTGGTGCTCAGTACTCTGGGTGCTCGGTTCTCAGTACTCAGGGTGCTGGGTGCTCAGTGCTCGGGATGCTGGGTGCTCAGTGCTCAGGGTGCTGGGTGCTCAGTGCTCGGGTGCTCGGTGCTCAGTACTCGGGGTGCTGGGTGCTCAGTACTCGGGGTGCTTGGTGCTCAGTGCTCAGGGTGCTGGGTGCTCAGTGCTCGGGGTGCTGGGTGCTCAGTGCTGAGGGTGGTGCTGGGTGCTCAGTACTCAGGGTGCTGGGTGCTGGGTGCTCAGTGCTCAGGGTGCTGGGTGCTCAGTACTAAGTGTGCTGGGTGCTCAGTACTCAGGGTGCTCGGTGCTCAGTACTCAGGGTGCTGGGTGCTCAGTGCTCAGGGTGCTGGGTACTCAGTACTCAGGGTGCTGGGTGCTCCGTACTCAGGGTGCTGGGTGCCCAGTGCTCAGGGTGCTGGGTGCTCAGTGCTCAGGGTGCTGGGTGCTCAGTACTCAGGGTGCTGGGTGCTCAGTGCTCATGGTGATCGGTGCTCAGTACTCAGGGTGCTGGGTGCTCAGTACTCAGGGTGCTGGGTGCTCAGTGCTCATGGTGATCGGTGCTCAGTACTCAGGGTGCTGGGTGCTCAGTGCTCAGGGTGCTGGGTGCTCAGTACTCGGGGTGCTGGGTGCTCAGTGCTCAGGGTGCTGGGTGCTCAGTACTCTGGGTGTTGGGTGCTCAGTACTCAGGGTGCTGGGTGCTCCGTGCTCGGGGTGCTGGCTGCTCAGTGCTCAGGGTGCTGGGTGCTCAGTACTCAGGGTGCTGGGTCCTCAGTGCTCAGGGTGCTGGGTGCTGCGTGCTCGGGGTGCTGGCTGCTCAGTACTCAGGGTGCTGGGTGCTCAGTACTCAGGGTGCTGGGTCCTCAGTGCTCAGGGTGCTGGGTGCTCATTACTCAGTGTGCTCAGTGCTCATGGTGCTGGGTGCTCAGAACTCAGGGTGCTGGGTGCTCAGTACTCAGGGTGCTCGGTGCTCAGTTCTCAGGGTGCTCGGTGCTCAGTGTTTGGGGTGCTGGGTGCGCAGTATTCAGGGTGCTGTGTGCTCAGTGCTCGGGGTGCTCGGTGCTCAGTACTCAGAGTGCTGTGTGCTCAGTACTCGGGGTGCTGGGTGCTCAGTGCTCAGGGTGCTGGGTGCTCAGTGCTCGGGGTACTGGGTGCTCAGTACTCAGGGTCCTGGGTGGTCAGTGCTCAGGTTGCTGGGTGCTCAGTGCTCAGGGTGATCGGTGCTCAGTACTCAGGGTGCTGGGTGCTCAGTGCTCAGGATGCTGGGTGCTCAGTCCTCAGGGTGCTCAGTGCTCAGGGTGCTGGGTGCTCAGTACTCAGGGGGATGGGTGCTCAGTGCTCGGGGTGCTGGGTGCTCAGTGCTCAGGTTGCTGGGTGCTCAGTACTCAGGGTGCTGGGTGCTCAGTATTCGAGGTGCTGGGTGCTCAGTACTCAGGGTGCTGGGTGCTCAGTACTCAGGGTGCTGGGTGCTCAGTACTCAGGGTGCTGGGTGCTCAGTGCTCGGGGTGCTGGGTGCTCAGTGCTCAGTACTCAGGGTGCTGGGTGCTCAGTGCTCGGGGTGCTGGGTGCTCAGTACTCAGCGTGCTGGGTGCTCAGTACTCAGGGTGCTGGGTGCTCAGTGCTCAGGGTGCTGGGTGCTCAGTGCTCAGGGTGCTGGGTACTCAGTGATCGGGGTGCTGGGTGCTCAGTACTCAGGGTGCTCAGTGCTCGGGGAGCTCGGTGCACAGTACTCAGGGTGCTGGGTGCTCAGTACTCAGTGCTCTTGGTCCTGGGTGCTCCGTGCTCGGGGTGCTGGGGGCTCAGTGCTCTGGGTGCTTAGTGCTCAGTACTCAGGGTGCTGGGTGCTCAGTACTCAGGGTGCTGGGTGCTCATTCTCGGGGAGCTGGGTGCTCAGTGCTCAGGGTGCTGGGTGCTCAGTACTCAGGGTGCTGGGGGCTCAGTACTCAGGGTGCTCTGTGCTCAGTACTCAGGGTGCTCGGTTCTCAGTACTCAGGGTGCTGGGTGCTCATTCTCGGGGTGCTTGGTGCTCAGTGCTCGGGGTGCTGGGTGCTCAGTACTCAGGGTGTTGGGGGCTCAGTACTCAGGGTGCTGGGTGCTCAGTACTCAGGGTGATCTGTTCTCAGTACTCAGGGTGCTGGGTGCTTAGTGCTCGGGGTGCTGGGTGCTCAGTACTCGGGGTGCTCAGTGCTCAGTACTCAGGGTGCTGGGTGCTCAGTACTCAGTGTGCTGGGTGCTCAGTACTCAGGGTGCTGGGTGCTCAGTGCTCGGGGTGCTGGGTGCTCAGTGCTCAGTACTCAGGGTGCTGGGTGCTCAGTGCTCGGGGTGCTGGGTGCTCAGTACTCAGCGTGCTGGGTGCTCAGTACTCAGGGTGCTGGGTGCTCAGTGCTCAGGGTGCTGGGTGCTCAGTGCTCAGGGTGCTGGGTACTCAGTGATCGGGGTGCTGGGTGCTCAGTACTCAGAGTGCTCAGTGCTCGGGGAGCTCGGTGCATAGTTCTCAGGGTGCTCGGTGCTCAGTGTTTGGGGTGCTGGGTGCTCAGTACTCAGGGTGATGCGTGCTCAGTGCTCAGGGTGCTGGGTGCTCAGCGCTCAGGGTGCTGGGTGCTCAGTGCTCGGGGTGCCCGGTGCTCATTGCTCGGGGTGCTGGGTGCTCAGTACTCAGGGTGCTGGGTGCTCAGTGCTCGGGGTGCTGGGTCCTCAGTGCCCAGGGTGCTGGGTGCTCAGTACTCAGGGTGCTGGGTCCTCAGTGCTCAGAGTGCTGGGTGCTCAGTACTCAGTGTGCTCAGTGCTCAGGGTGCTTGGTGCTCAGAACTCAGGGTGCTGGGTGCTCAGTACTCAGGGTGCTGGGTGCTCAGTACTCAGGGTGCTTGGTGCTCAGTACTCAGGGTGCTGGGTGCTCAGTGCTCAGGGTGCTCGGTGCTCAGTACTCATGGTGCTGGGTGCTCATTCTCGGGGTACTGGGTGCTCAGTACTCAGGTTGCTCAGTACTCTGGGTGCTCGGTGCTCAGTACTCATGGTGCTGGGTGCTCAGTACTCAGGGTGCTCGGTGCTCAGTTCTCAGGGTGCTCGGTGCTCAGTGTTTGGGGCGCTGGGTGCTCAGTACTCAGGGTGCTGGGTGCTCAGTGCTCGGGGTGCTCGGTGCTCAGTACTCAGGGTGCTCAGTGCTCAGTACTCAGCGTGCTGGGTGCTCAGTGCTCAGGGTCCTCGGTGCTCAGTACTCAGGGTGCTCAGTGCTCAGTACTCAGCGTGCTTTGTGCTCAGTGCTCAGGGTGCTGGGTGCTCAGTACTCAGGGTGCTGGGTGCTCAGTACTCAGTGCTCAGGATGCTGGGTGCTCAGTGCTCTGGGTGCTCAGTGCTCAGTACTCAGTGCTCAGGGTGATGGGTGCTCAGTGCTCGGGGTGCTCGGTGCTCAGTGCTCAGGGTCCTGGGTGCTCAGTACTCAGGGTGCTGGGTGCTTAGTACTCAGGGTGCTCAGTGCTCAGTACACAGGGTGCTGGGTGCTCAGTGCTCGGGGTGCTGGGTGCTCAGTGCTCAGTACTCAGGGTGCTGGGTGCTCAGTGCTCGGGGTGCTGGGTGCTCAGTACTCAGTGTGCTGGGTGCTCAGTACTCAGGGTGCTGGGTGCTCAGTGCTCAGGGTGCTGGGTGCTCAGTGCTCAGGGTGCTAGGTGCTCAGTTATCGGGGTGCTGGGTGCTCAGTACTCAGGGTGCTCAGTGCTAGGGGAGCTCGGTGCTCAGTACTCACGGTGCTGGGTGCTCAGTACTCAGAGTGCTCAGTGCTCGGGGAGCTCGGTGCATAGTTCTCAGGGTGCTCAGTGCTCAGTGTTTGGGGTGCTGGGTGCTCAGTACTCAGTGCTCAGGATGCTGGGTGCTCAGTGCTCAGGGTGCTGGGTGCTCTTTCTCGGGGTGCTGGGTACTCAGTACTCAGTGCTCAGGATGCTGGGTGCGCAGTGCTCAGGGTGCTGGGTGCTCAGTGCTCAGGGTGCTCAGTGCTCAGTGCTCAGTACTCAGGGTGCTGGGTGCTCAGTACTCAGGGTGCTGGGTCCTCAGTGCTCAGGGTGCTGGGTGCTCATTACTCAGTGTGCTCAGTGCTCAGGGTGCTGGGTGCTCAGAACTCAGGGTGCTGGGTGCTCAGTACTCAGGGTGCTGGGTGCTCAGTACTCAGGGTGCTTGGTGCTCAGTACTCAGGGTGCTGGGTGCTCAGTGCTCAGGGTGCTCGGTGCTCAGTACTCACGGTGCTGGGTGCTCATTCTCGGGGTCCTGGGTGCTCAGTACTGAGGTTTCTCAGTACTCTGGGTGCTCGGTGCTCAGTACTCATGGTGCTGGGTGCTCAGTACTCAGGGTGCTCGGTGCTCAGTTCTCAGGGTGCTCGGTGCTCAGTGTTTGGAGTGCTGGGTGCGCAGTATTCAGGGTGCTGTGTGCTCAGTGCTCGGGGTGCTCGGTGCTCAGTACTCAGAGTGCTGTGTGCTCAGTACTCGGGGTGCTGGGTGCTCAGTGCTCAGGGTGCTGGGTGCTCAGTGCTCGGGGTACTGGGTGCTCAGTACTCAGGGTCCTGGGTGGTCAGTGCTCAGGTTGCTGGGTGCTCAGTGCTCAGGGTGATCGGTGCTCAGTACTCAGGGTGCTGGGTGCTCAGTGCTCAGGATGCTGGGTGCTCAGTCCTCAGGGTGCTCAGTGCTCAGGGTGCTGGGTGCTCAGTACTCAGGGTGATGGGTGCTCAGTGCTCGGGGTGCTGGGTGCTCAGTACTCAGGTTGCTGGGTGCTCAGTACTCAGGGTGCTGGGTGCTCAGTATTCGAGGTGCTGGGTGCTCAGTACTCAGGGTGCTGGGTGCTCAGTACTCAGGGTGCTGGGTGCTCAGTACTCAGGGTGCTGGGTGCTCAGTGCTCGGGGTGCTGGGTGCTCAGTACTCAGCGTGCTGGGTGCTCAGTACTCAGGGTGCTGGGTGCTCAGTGCTCAGGGTGCTGGGTGCTCAGTGCTCAGGGTGCTGGGTACTCAGTGATCGGGGTGCTGGGTGCTCAGTACTCAGGGTGCTCAGTGCTCGGGGAGCTCGGTGCACAGTACTCAGGGTGCTGGGTGCTCAGTACTCAGTGCTCTTGGTCCTGGGTCCTCCGTGCTCGGGGTGCTGGGGGCTCAGTGCTCTGGGTGCTTAGTGCTCAGTACTCAGGGTGCTGGGTGCTCAGTACTCAGGGTGCTGGGTGCTCTTTCTCGGGGTGCTGGGTGCTCAGTGCTCAGGGTGCTGGGTGCTCAGTACTCAGGGTGCTGGGGGCTCAGTACTCAGGGTGCTCTGTGCTCAGTACTCAGGGTGCTGGGTGCTTAGTGCTCGGGGTGCTGGGTGCTCAGTACTCGGGGTGCTCAGTGCTCAGTACTCAGGGTGCTGGGTGCTCAGTACTCAGTGTGCTGGGTGCTCAGTACTCAGGGTGCTGGGTGCTCAGTGCTCAGGGTGCTGGGTGCTCAGTGCTCAGGGTGCTAGGTGCTCAGTTATCGGGGTGCTGGGTGCTCAGTACTCAGGGTGCTCAGTGCTCGGGGAGCTCGGTGCTCAGTACTCACGGTGCTGGGTGCTCAGTACTCAGAGTGCTCAGTGCTCGGGGAGCTCGCTGCATAGTTCTCAGGGTGCTCGGTGCTCAGTGTTTGGGGTGCTGGGTGCTCAGTACTCAGGGTGATGCGTGCTCAGTGCTCAGGGTGCTGGGTGCTCAGTGCTCAGGGGGCTGGGTGCTCAGTACTCAGTGCTCAGGATGCTGGGTGCGCAGTGCTCAGGGTGCTGGGTGCTCAGTGCTCAGGCTGCTCAGTGCTCAGTGCTCAGTACTCAGGGTGCTGGGTGCTCAGTACTCAGGGTGCTGGGTCCTCAGTGCTCAGGGTGCTGGGTGCTCATTACTCAGTGTGCTCAGTGCTCAGGGTGCTGGGTGCTCAGAACTCAGGGTGCTGGGTGCTCAGTACTCAGGGTGCTGGGTGCTCAGTACTCAGGGTGCTTGGTGCTCAGTACTCAGGGTGCTGGGTGCTCAGTGCTCAGGGTGCTCGGTGCTCAGTACTCACGGTGCTGGGTGCTCATTCTCGGGGTGCTGGGTGCTCAGTACTGAGGTTTCTCAGTACTCTGGGTGCTCGGTGCTCAGTACTCATGGTGCTGGGTGCTCAGTACTCAGGGTGCTCGGTGCTCAGTTCTCAGGGTGCTCGGTGCTCAGTGTTTGGGGTGCTGGGTGCGCAGTATTCAGGGTGCTGTGTGCTC
>NW_024543767.1:0-30988 GCF_018167655.1 Microtus oregoni | reverse complement strand
GGGTATTGGGTGCTCAGTACTCAGCGTGCTGGTGCTCCGTGCTCGGGGTGCTGGGTGCTCAGTGCTCGGGGAGCTCGGTGCTCAGTACTCAGTGTGCTGTGGTGCTCAGTACTCAGTGCCTCTGGGTCCTGGGTGCTCCGTGCTCGGGGTGCTGGGTGCTCAGTGCTCTGGGTGCTTAGTGCTCAGTACTCAGGGTGCTGGGTGCTCAGTACTCAGGGTGCTGGGTGCGCATTCTCAGGGTGCTGGGTGCTCAGTGCTCTGGGTGCTTAGTGCTCAGTACTCAGGGTGCTGGGTGCTCAGTACTCAGGGTGCTGGGTGCTCATCTCTCGGGGTGCTGGGTGCTCAGTGCTCGGGGTGCTCGGTGCTCATTACTCAAGGTGCTGGGTGCTCAGTTCTCATTGTGCTGGGTGCTCAGTGCTCGGGGGTGCTCGGTGCTCACTACTCAAGGTGCTGTGTGCTCAGTTCTCAGGGGTGCTGGGTGCTCAGTTCTCAGGGTGCTGGGTGCTCAGTGCTCAGGGTGCTGGGTTGCTCAGTGCTCGGGGTGCTCGGTGCTCAGTGCTCAGGGTCCTGGGTGCTCAGTACTCAGGGTGCTGGGTGCTCAGTACTCCGGGTGCTTTGTGCTCAGTGCTCAGTACTCAGGGTGCTGGGTGCTCAGTACACAGGGTGCTGGGTGCTCAGTGCTCGGGAGTGCTGGGTGCTCAGTGCTCGGGGTGCTCGGTGCTCAGTACAAAGGGTGCTGGCTGCTCAGTGCTCGGGGGTGCTGGGTGCTCAGTGCTCAGTACTCAGGGTGCTGGGTGCTCAGTGCTCAGTACTCAGGGTGCTGGGTTGCTCAGTACTCAGCGTGCTCCGTGCTAGGGTACTCAGGGTGCTGGGTGCTCAGTGCTCATGGTGCTGGGTGCTCGGGGAGCTCGGTGCTCAGTACTCAAGGGTGCTGGGTGCTCAGTACTCAGTGCTCGGTGTCCTGGGTGCTCCGTGCTCGTGGTGCTGGGCGCTCAGTGCTCTGGGTGCATAGTGCTCAGTACTCAGGGTGCTGGGTGCTCAGTACTCAGGGTGCTGGGTGCTCATTCTCGGGGGTGCTGGGTGCTCAGTGCTCGGGGTGCTGGGTGCTCAGTACTCAGGGGTGCTGGCGGGCTCAGTACTCGGGGGTGCTGGGTGCTCTGTACTCAGGGTGCTGGGTGCTCAGTGCTCGGGGTCCTGGGTGCTCAGTCCTCAGGGTGCTGTGTGCTCAGTGCTCAGGGTGCTGGGTGCGCAGTCCTCAGGGTGCTCAGTGCTCAGGGTGCTGGGGTGCTCAGTGCTCGGGGGTGCTCGGTGCTCGGTACTCCAGGGTGCTGAGTGCTCAGTACTCAGGATGCTGGGTGCTCAGTACTGCATGGTGCTGGGTGCTCAGTACTCAGGGGGGTGGGTGATCAGTGCTCAGGGTGCTGGGTGCTCAGTGCTCAGGGTGCTGGGTGCTCAGTGCTCGGGGAGCTGTGTTCTCAGTGCTCGGGGTGATGGGTGCTCAGTGCACAGTGCTCAGGGTGTTGGGTGCTCAGTGCTCAGTGCTCAGGGTGCTGGGTGCTCAGTACTCAGGGGTGCTGGGTGCTCAGTACTCAGGGTGCTGGGTGCTCAGTGCTCAGGGTGCTGGGTGCTCAGTACTCTGGGTGTTGGGTGCTCAGTACTCAGGGTGCTGGGTGCTCAGTGCTCGGGGTGCTGGGTGCTCAGTGCTCGGGGTGCTGTGTGATCAGTGCTCAGGGTTCTGGGTGCATAGTACTCAAGGTGCTGGTTGCTCAGTGCTCAGGGTGCTGGGTGCTCAGTTCCTCGGGGTGCTCCCGTGCTCAGTGCTCAGGGTGGCTGGGTGCTCAGTACTCAGGGTACTCGGTGCTCAGTACTCAGGGTTCTCAGTGCTCAGTGCTCAGGGTGCTGGGTGCTCAGTTCTCAGGGGGCTCAGTGCTCAGTACTCGGGGTGCTGGGTGCCCAGTACTCAGGGTGCTGGGTGCTCAGTACTCAGGGTGCTGGGTGCTCAGTGCTCGGGGTGCTGGGTGCTCAGTGCTCAGTGCTCAGGGTGTTGGGTGCTCAGTGCTCAGTGCTCAGGGTGCTGGGTGCTCAGTACTCAGGGGTGCTGGGTGCTCAGTACTCAGGGTGCTGGGTGATCAGTGCTCAGGGTGCTGGGTGCTCAGGACTCTGGGTGTTGGGTGCTCAGTACTCAGGGTGCTGGGTGCTCAGTGCTCGGGGTGCTGGGTGCTCAGTGCTCGGGGTGCTGGGTGCTCAGTGCTCAGGGTGCTGGGTGCTCAGAATTCAGCGTGCTGGGTGCTCCAGTGCTCGGGGTGCTCGGTGCTCAGTACTCAAGGTGCTGGGTGCTCAGTGCTCAGGGTGCTGGGTGCTCACTCCTCGGGGTGCTCCGTGCTCAGTGCTCAGGGTGCTGGGTGTTCAGTACTCAGGTTGCTCGGTGCTCAGTACTCCCGGGTTCTCAGTGCTCAGGGTGCTCAGTGCTCAGTACTCGGGGTGCTGGGTGCTCAGTACTCAGGGTGCTCAGTGCTCAGTACTCGTGGTGCTGGTGCTCAGTGCTCGGGGCGCTGGTGCTCAGTGCTCGAGGTGCTGGTTGCTCAGTACTCAGGGTGCTGTGTGCTCAGTGCTCAGTACTCAGCGTGCTGGGTGCTCAGTGCTCAGAGTGTTGGGTGCTCAGTACTCAGGGTGCTGGGTGCTCAGTGCTCAGTGCTCAGGGGTGCTCAGTGCTCAGGGTGCTCAGTGCTCAGGGTGCTGGGGTGCTCAGTGCTCGGGGTGCTGGGTGCTCAGTACTCGGGGTGCTCAGTGCTCAGTACTCAGGGTGCTGGGTGCTCAGTACTCTGGGTGCTGGGTGCCTCAGTACTCAGGGTGCTGGGTGCTCAGTGCTCGGGGTGCTGGGTGCTCAGTGCTCAGGGTGATCGGTGCTCAGTGCTCAGGGTGCTGGGGTGCTCAGTCCCTCCGGGTGCTCAGTGCTCAGGGTGCTGGGTGCTCAGTGCTCGGGGTGCTCGGTGCTCAGTACTCAGGGTGCTGAGTGCTTAGTACTCAGGGTGCTGGGGTGCTCAGTACTCAGGGCGCTGGGTGCTCAGTACTCAGGGTGCTGGGTGCTCAATGCTCAGGGTGCTGGGTGCTCAGTGCTCAGGGTGCTGGGTGCTCAGTGCTCAGTGCTCAGGGTGCTGAGTTGCTCAGTACTCAGGGTGCTGGGTGCTCAGTACTCAGGGTGCTGGGTGCTCAGTGCTCAGGGTGCTCTGTGCTCAGTACTCAGGTTGCTGGGTGCTCAGTGCTCGGGGTGCTGCGTGCTCTGTGCTCAGGGTGCTGGGTGCTCAGTGCTCAGGGTGCTGGGTGCTCAGTACTCAGGGTGCTGGGTGCTCAGTGCTCGGGGTGCTCGGTGCTCAGTACTCAAGGTGCTGGGTGCTCAGTGCTCAGGGTGCTGGGTACTCAGTCCTCGGGGTGCTCCGTGCTCAGAGATCAGGGTGCTGGGTGCTCAGTACTCAGGGTGCTCGGTGCTCAGTACTCAGGGTTCTCAGTGCTCAGTACTCAGGGTGCTGGGTGCTCAGTGCTCAGGGTGCTGGGTGCTCAGTACCCAGGGTGCTCAGTGCTCAGTACTCGGAGTGCTTGGTGCTCAGTACTCAGGGTGCGCAGTGCTCAGTACTCGGGGTGCTGGGTGCTCAGTGCTCAGAGTGCTCAGTGTTCAGTGCTCGGGGTGCTGGGTGCTCAGTGCTCGGGGCGCTGGGTGCTCAGTGCTCGGGGTGCTGGGTGCTCAGTACTCGGGGTGCTGTGTGCTCAGTACTCAGGGTGCTCTGTGCTCAGTACTCAGTACTCAGGGTGCTGGGTGCTCAGTGCTCAGGGTGCTGGGTGCTCAGTAATCTGGGTATTGGGTGCTCAGTACTCAGCGTGCTGGGTGATCCGTGCTCGGGGTGCTGGGTGCTCAGTGCTCGGGGAGCTTGGTGCTCAGTACTCAGTGTGCTGGGTGCTCAGTACTCAGTGCTCTGGGTCCTGGGTGCTCCGTGCTCGGGGTGCTGGGTGCTCAGTGCTCTGGGTGCTTAGTGCTCAGTACTCAGGGTGCTGGGTGCTCAGTACTCAGGGTGCTGGGTGCGCATTCTCAGGGTGCTGGGTGCTCAGTGCTCTGGGTGCTTAGTGCTCAGTACTCAGGGTGCTGGGTGCTCAGTACTCAGGGTGCTGGGTGCTCATTCTCGGGGTGCTGGGTGCTCAGTGCTCGGGGTGCTCGGTGCTCATTACTCAAGGTGCTGGGTGCTCAGTTCTCATTGTGCTGGGTGCTCAGTGCTCGGGGTGCTCGGTGCTCACTACTCAAGGTGCTGTGTGCTCAGTTCTCAGGGTGCTGGGTGCTCAGTTCTCAGGGTGCTGGGTGCTCAGTGCTCAGGGTGCTGGGTGCTCAGTGCTCGGGGTGCTCGGTGCTCAGTGCTCAGGGTCCTGGGTGCTCAGTACTCAGGGTGCTGGGTGCTCAGTACTCCGGGTGCTTTGTGCTCAGTGCTCAGTACTCAGGGTGCTGGGTGCTCAGTACACAGGGTGCTGGGTGCTCAGTGCTCGGGGTGCTGGGTGCTCAGTGCTCGGGGTGCTCGGTGCTCAGTACAAAGGGTGCTGGCTGCTCAGTGCTCGGGGTGCTGGGTGCTCAGTGCTCAGTACTCAGGGTGCTGGGTGCTCAGTGCTCAGTACTCAGGGTGCTGGGTGCTCAGTACTCAGCGTGCTCCGTGCTAGGTACTCAGGGTGCTGGGTGCTCAGTGCTCATGGTGCTGGGTGCTCGGGGAGCTCGGTGCTCAGTACTCAGGGTGCTGGGTGCTCAGTACTCAGTGCTCGGTGTCCTGGGTGCTCCGTGCTCGTGGTGCTGGGCGCTCAGTCCTCTGGGTGCATAGTGCTCAGTACTCAGGGTGCTGGGTGCTCAGTACTCAGGGTGCTGGGTGCTCATTCTCGGGGTGCTGGGTGCTCAGTGCTCGGGGTGCTGGGTGCTCAGTACTCAGGGTGCTGGGGGCTCAGTACTCGGGGTGCTGGGTGCTCTGTACTCAGGGTGCTGGGTGCTCAGTGCTCGGGGTCCTGGGTGCTCAGTCTCAGGGTGCTGTGTGCTCAGTGCTCAGGGTGCTGGGTGCGCAGTCCTCAGGGTGCTCAGTGCTCAGGGTGCTGGGTGCTCAGTGCTCGGGGTGCTCGGTGCTCGGTACTCAGGGTGCTGAGTGCTCAGTACTCAGGATGCTGGGTGCTCAGTACTCATGGTGCTGGGTGCTCAGTACTCAGGGGGGTGGGTGATCAGTGCTCAGGGTGCTGGGTGCTCAGTGCTCAGGGTGCTGGGTGCTCAGTGCTCGGGGAGCTGTGTTCTCAGTGCTCGGGGTGATGGGTGCTCAGTGCTCAGTGCTCAGGGTGTTGGGTGCTCAGTGCTCAGTGCTCAGGGTGCTGGGTGCTCAGTACTCAGGGTGTTGGGTGCTCAGTACTCAGGGTGCTGGGTGCTCAGTGCTCAGGGTGCTGGGTGCTCAGTACTCTGGGTGTTGGGTGCTCAGTACTCAGGGTGCTGGGTGCTCAGTGCTCGGGGTGCTGGGTGCTCAGTGCTCGGGGTGCTGTGTGCTCAGTGCTCAGGGTTCTGGGTGCATAGTACTCAAGGTGCTGGTTGCTCAGTGCTCAGGGTGCTGGGTGCTCAGTCCTCGGGGTGCTCCGTGCTCAGTGCTCAGGGTGCTGGGTGCTCAGTACTCAGGGTACTCGGTGCTCAGTACTCAGGGTTCTCAGTGCTCAGTGCTCAGGGTGCTGGGTGCTCAGTTCTCAGGGTGCTCAGTGCTCAGTACTCGGGGTGCTGGGTGCCCAGTACTCAGGGTGCTGGGTGCTCAGTACTCAGGGTACTCGGTGCTCAGTACTCAGGGTTCTCAGTGCTCAGTGCTCAGGGTGCTGGGTGCTCAGTTCTCAGGGTGCTCAGTGCTCAGTACACAGGGTGCTGGGTGCTCAGTGCTCGGGGTGCTGGGTGCTCAGTGCTCAGTACTCAGGGTGCTGGGTGCTCAGTGCTCGGGGTGCTGGGTGCTCAGTACTCAGCGTGCTGGGTGCTCAGTACTCAGGGTGCTGGGTGCTCAGTGCTCAGGGTGCTGGGTGCTCAGTGCTCAGGGTGCTGGGTGCTCAGTGATCAGGGTGCTGGGTGCTCAGTACTCAGGGTGCTCAGTGCTCAGTACTCAGTGCTCGGGGTCCTGGGTGCTCCGTGCTCCTGGTGCTGGGTGCTCAGTGCTCTGGGTGCTTAGTGCTCAGTACTCAGGGTGCTGGGTGCTCAGTACTCAGGGTGCTGGGTGCTCATTCTCGGGGTACTGGGTGCTCAGTGCTCGGGGTGCTGGGTGCTCAGTACTCAGGGTGCTGGGGGCTGAGTACTCAGGGTGCTGGGTGCTCAGTACTCAGGGTGCTCGGTTCTCAGTACTCAGGGTGTTGGGTGCTCATTCTCGGTGTGCTGGGTGCTCAGTGCTCGGGGTGCTGGGTGCTCAGTACTCAGGGTGCTGGGGGCTCAGTACTCAGGGAGCTGGGTGCTCAGTACTCAGGGTGATCTCTTCTCAGTACTCAGGTTGCTGGGTGCTCAGTGCTCGGGGTGCTGGGTGCTCAGTACTCGGGGTGCTCAGTGCTCAGTACTCAGGGTGCTGGGTGCTCAGTGCTCGGGGTGCTCGGTGCTCAGTACTCGGTGTGCTGGGTGCTCAGTACTCGGGGTGCTGGGTGCTCAGTGCTCAGGGTGCTGGGTGCTCAGTGCTCGGGGTGCTGGGTGCTCAGTGCTGAGGGTGGTACTGGGTGCTCAGTACTCAGGGTGCTGGGTGCTCAGTGCTCAGGGTGCTTGGTGCTCAGTACTCACTGTGCTGGGTGCTCAGTGCTCAGGGTGCTGGGTACTCAGTACTCAGGGTGCTGGGTGCTCAGTACTCACTGTGCTGGGTGCTCAGTGCTCAGGGTGCTGGGTGCTCAGTGCTCAGTGTGCTGGGTGCTCAGTACTCAGGGTGCTGGGTGCTCAGTGCTCAGGGTGATCGGTGCTCAGTACTCAGTGTGCTCAGTACTCAGGGTGCTGGGTGCTCAGTGCTCGGGGTGCTGGGTGCTCAGTACTCGGGGTGCTGGGTGCTCTGTACTCAGGGTGCTGGGTGCTCAGTGCTCGGGTCCTGGGTGCTCAGTGCTCAGGGTGATCGGTGCTCAGTACTCAGGGTGCTGGGTGCTCAGTGCTCAGGGTGCTGGGTGCTCAGTCCTCAGGGTGCTCAGTGCTCAGGGTGCTGGGTGCTCAGTGCTCAGGGTGCTGGGTGCTCAGTGCTCAGTGTGCTGGGTGCTCAGTACTCAGGGTGCTGGGTGCTCAGTGCTCAGGGTGATCGGTGCTCAGTACTCAGTGTGCTCAGTACTCAGGGTGCTGGGTGCTCAGTGCTCGGGGTGCTGGGTGTTCAGTGCTCGGGGTGCTCGGTGCTCAGTACTCGGTGTGCTGGGTGCTCAGTACTCGGGGTGCTGGGTGCTCAGTGCTCAGGGTGCTGGGTGCTCAGTGCTCGGGGTGCTGGGTGCTCAGTGCTGAGGGTGGTGCTGGGTGCTCAGTACTCAGGGTGCTGGGTGCTCAGTGCTCAGGGTGCTTGGTGCTCAGTACTAAGGGTGCTGGGAGCTCAGTACTCAGGGTGCTCGGTGCTCAGTACTCGGTGTGCTGGGTGCTCAGTACTCGGGGTGCTGGGTGCTCAGTGCTCAGGGTGCTGGGTGCTCAGTGCTCGGGGTGCTGGGTGCTCAGTGCTCAGGGTGCTCAGTGCTCAGTGCTCGGGGAGCTGGGTGCTCAGTGCTCGGAGTTCTGCGTGCTCAGTACTCAGGGGGCTGTGTGCTCAGTGCTCAGTACTCAGCGTGCTGGGTGCTCAGTGCTCAGAGTGTTGGGTGCTCAGTACTCAGGGTGCTGGGTGCTCAGTGCTCAGTGCTCAGGGTGCTCAGTGCTCAGGGTGCTGGGTGCTCAGGGTGCTGGGTGCTCAGTGCTCGGGGTGCTGGTTGCTCAGTGCTCAGGGTGCTGGGTGCTCAGTATTCAGTGCTCAGGGTGCTGGGTGCTCAGTGCTCAGTGCTCATTGTGCTGGGTGTTCAGTACTCAGGGTGCTGGGTGCTCAGTACTCAGGATGCTTGGTGCTCAGTGCTCAGGGTGCTGGTTGCTCAGTGCTCAGGGTGCTGGGTGCTCAGTACTCAGGGTGCTGGGTACTCAGTACTCAGGGTGCTCGGTGTTCAGTACTCAGGGTGCTGGGTGCTCAGTACTCAAGGTGCTGGGTGCTCAGTGCTCAGGGTGCTGGGTGCTCAGTACTCAGGGTGCTGGGTGCTCAGTGCTCAGTGAGCAGGGTGCTGGGTGCTCAGTCCTCAGTGTGCTCAGTACTCAGGGTGCTCGGTGCTCAGTGCTCAGTACTCAGGGTGTTCAGTACTAAGGGTGCTGGGTGCTCAGTGCTTGGGGTGCTGGGTGCTCAGTACTCAGGGTGCTGGGTGCTCAGTACTCAGGGTGCTGGGTGCTCAGTACTCAGGGTGCTGGGTGCTCAGTGCTCAGGGTGCTGGATGCTCAGTCCTCAGGGTGCTCAGTGCTCAAGGTGCTGGGTGCTCAGTGCTCGGGGTGCTCGGTGCTCAGTACTCAGGGTACTGAGTGCTCAGTACTCAGGGTGCTGGGTGCTCAGTACTCAGGGTGCTGGGTGCTCAGTACTCAGGGTGCTGGGTGCTCAGTGCTCAGGGTGCTGGGTGCTCAGTGCTCAGGGTGCTGGGTGCTCAGTGCTCGGGGTGCTGGGTGCTCAGTGCTCGGGGTGCTGGGTGCTCAGTGCTCAGGGCTCAGGGTGCTGGGTACTCAGTGATCAGTGCTCAGGGTGCTGGGTGCTCAGTGCTCCGGTTGCTCGGTGCTCAGTACTCAGGGTGCTGAGTGCTCAGTGCTCGGGGTGCTCGGTGCTCAGTATGTTGGGTGCTCACTACTCAGGGTGCTGGGTGCTCAGTGCTCAGGGTACTGGGTGCTCAGTGCTCAGGGTGCTGGGTGCTCAGTGCTCAGGGTGCTGGGTGTTCAGTACTCAGGGTGCTGGGTGCGCAGTGCTCGCGGTGCTGGGTGCTCAGTGCTCAGGGTGCTGGGTGCTCAGTGCTCAGGGTGCTGGATGCTCAGTACTCGGGGTGCTGGGTGCTCAGTACTCAGGTTGCGGGCTGCTCAGTACTCAGGGTGCTGGGTGATCAGTACTCGGGTGCTGGGTGCTCAGTGCTCAGGGTGCTGGGTGCTCAGTGCTCGGGGTGCTGGGTGCTCAGAGCTCAGTACTCAGGGTGCTTTGGTGCTCAGTGCTCGGGGTGCTGGGTGCTCAGTGCTTAGTACTCAGGGTGCTGGGAGCTCAGTGCTCAGGGTGCTGGGTGCTCAGTGCTCTGGGTGCTGGGTGCTCAGTGCTCAGGGTGCTGGGTGCTCAGTACTCAGGGTGCTGGGTGCTCAGTGCTCAGAGTGCTGGGTGGTCAGTGCTCGGGGTGCTCGGTGCTCAGTGCTCAATGTGCTGGGTGCTCAGTACTCAATGTGCTCATTGCACAGGGTCCTGGGTGCTCAGTACTCAGGGTGGTGGGTGCTCAGTGCTCAGGGTGTTCGGTGCTCAGTACGTTGGGTGCTCAGTACTCAGGGTGCTGGGTGCTCAGTGCTCAGGGTGCTGGGTGCTCAGTGCTCAGGGTGCTGGGTGTTCAGTGCTCAGGGTGCTGGGTGCTCGGTGCTCGGGGTGCTGGGTGCTCAGTGCTCGGGGTGCTCGGAGCTCAATACTCAGGGTGCTCACTGCTCAGTACTCCGGCTGCTGGGTGCTCAGTGCAAGGGGTGCTGATTACTCAGTGCTCGGGGTGATGGGTGCTCAGTGCTCAGTGCTCAGGGTGTTGGGTGCTCAGTGCTCAGTGCTCAGGGTGCTGGGTGCTCAGTACTCAGGGTGCTGGGTGCTCAGTACTCAGGGTGCTGGGTGCTCAGTACTCAGGGTGCTGGGTGCTCAGTGCTCAGGGTGCTGGGTGCTCAGTACTCTGGGTGTTGGGTGCTCAGTACTCAGGGTGCTGGGTGCTCAGTGCTCGGGGTGCTGGGTGCTCAGTGCTCGGGGTGCTGTGTGCTCAGTGCTCAGGGTTCTGGTTGCTTAGTACTCAAGGTGCTGGTTGCTCAGTGCTCAGGGTGCTGGGTGCTCAGTCCTCGGGGTGCTCCGTGCTCGGTGCTCAGGGTGCTGGGTGCTCAGTACTCAGGGTACTCGGTGCTCAGTACTCAGGGTTCTCAGTGCTCAGTGCTCAGGGTGCTGGGTGCTCAGTACTCTGGGTGCTCGGTGCTCAGTGCTCAGGGTGCTCGGTGCTCAGGACTCGGGGTGCTGGGTGCTCATTCTCGGGGTGCTGGGTGCTCAGTGCGCGGGGTGCTGGGTGCTCAGTATTCAGGGTGCTGGGTGCTCAGTGCTCAGGGTGCTCAGTGCTCAGTACTCGGGGTGCTGGGTGCTCAGTACTCAGGGTGCTGGGTACTTAGTACTCAGGGTGCTCAGTGCTCAGTACACAGGGTGCTGGGTGCTCAGTGCTCGGGGTGCTGGGTGCTCAGTGCTCAGTACTCAGGGTGCTGGGTGCTCAGTGCTCGGGGTGCTGGGTGCTCAGTACTCAGCGTGCTGGGTGCTCAGTACTCAGGGTGCTGAGTGCTCAGTGCTCAGGGTGCTGGGTGCTCAGTGCTCAGGGTGCTGGGTGCTCAGTGATCGGGGTGCTGGGTGCTCAGTACTCAGGGTGCTCAGTGCTCAGTACTCAGTGCTGGGGTCCTGGGTGCTCCGTGCTCGGGGTGCTGGGTGCTCAGTGCTCTGGGTGCTTAGTGCTCAGTACTCAGGGTGCTGGGTGCTCAGTACTCAGGGTGCTGGGTGCTCATTCTCGGGGTACTGGGTGCTCAGTGCTCGGGGTGCTGGGTGCTCAGTACTCAGGGTGCTGGGGGCTCAGTACTCAGGGTGCTGGGTGCTCAGTACTCAGGGTGCTCGGTTCTCAGTACTCAGGGTGTTGGGTGCTCATTCTCGGGGTGCTGGGTGCTCAGTGCTCGGGGTGCTGGGTGCTCAGTACTCAGGGTGCTGGGGGCTCAGTACTCAGGGAGCTGGGTGCTCAGTACTCAGGGTGATCTCTTCTCAGTACTCAGGTTGCTATGTGCTCAGTGCTCGGGGTGCTGGGTGCTCAGTACTCGGGGTGCTCAGTGCTCAGTACTCAGGGTGCTGGGTGCTCAGTGCTCAGTGCTCAGGGTGCTCAGTGCTCAGGGTGCTGGGTGCTCAGGGTGCTGGGTGCTCAGTGCTCGGGGTGCTGGTTGCTCAGTGCTCAGGGTGCTGGGTGCTCAGTGTTGAGTGCTCAGGGTGCTGGGTGCTCAGTGCTCAGTGCTCAGGGTGCTGGGTGTTCAGTACTCAGGGTGCTGGGTACTCAGTACTCAGGGTGCTCGGTGTTCAGTACTCAGGGTGCTGGGTGCTCAGTGCTCAGTGCTCAGGGTGCTGGGTGTTCAGTACTCAGGGTGCTGGGTACTCAGTACTCAGGGTGCTTGGTGCTCAGTGCTCAGGGTGCTGGTTGCTCAGTGCTCAGGGTGCTGGGTGCTCAGTACTCAGGGTGCTGGGTACTCAGTACTCAGGGTGCTCGGTGTTCAGTACTCAGGGTGCTGGGTGCTCAGTACTCAAGGTGCTGGGTGCTCAGTGCTCAGGGTGCTGGGTGCTCAGTACTCAGGGTGCTGGGTGCTCAGTGCTCAGTGCTCAGGGTGCTGGGTGCTCAGTCCTCAGGGTGCTCAGTACTCAGGGTGCACGGTGCTCAGTGCTCAGTACTCAGGGTGTTCAGTACTCAGGGTGCTGGGTGCTCAGTGCTTGGGGTGCTGGGTGCTCAGTACTCAGGGTGCTGTGTGCTCAGTACTCAGGGTGCTGGGTGCTCAGTACTCAGGGTGCTGGGTGCTCAGTGCTCGGGGTGCTGGGTGCTCAGTGCTCAGGGTGATCGGTGCTCAGTGCTCAGGGTGCTGGATGCTCAGTCCTCAGGGTGCTCAGTGCTCAAGGTGCTGGGTGCTCAGTGCTCGGGGTGCTCGGTGCTCAGTACTCAGGGTGCTGAGTGCTCAGTACTCAGGGTACTGGGTGCTCAGTACTCAGGGTGCTGGGTGTTCAGTACTCAGGATGCTGGGTGCTCAGTGCTCAGGGTGCTGGGTGCTCAGTGCTCATGGTGCTGGGTGCTCAGTGCTCGGGGTGCTGGGTGCTCAGTGCTCGGGGTGCTGGGTGCTCAGTGCTCAGGGCTCAGGGTGCTGGGTGCTCAGTGATCAGTGCTCAGGGTGCTGGGTGCTCAGTGCTCCGGTTGCTCGGTGCTCAGTACTCAGGGTGCTGGGTGCTCAGTGCTCGGGGTGCTCGGTGCTCAGTATGTTGGGTGCTCACTACTCAGGGTGCTGGGTGCTCAGTGCTCAGGGTACTGGGTGCTCAGTGCTCAGGGTGCTGGGTGCTCAGTGCTCAGGGTGCTGGGTGTTCAGTACTCAGGGTGCTGGGTGCGCAGTGCTCGCGGTGCTGGGTGCTCAGTGCTCAGGGTGCTGGGTGCTCAGTGCTCAGGGTGCTGGGTGCTCAGTACTCGGGGTGCTGGGTGCTCAGTACTCAGGTTGCGGGCTGCTCAGTACTCAGGGTGCTGGGTGATCAGTACTCGGGTGCTGGGTGCTCAGTGCTCAGGGTGCTGGGTGCTCAGTGCTCGGGTGCTGGGTGCTCAGTGCTCAGTACTCAGGGTGCTTGGGTGCTCAGTGCTCGGGGTGCTGGGTGCTCAGTGCTTAGTACTCAGGGTGCTGGGTGCTCAGTGCTCAGGGTGCTGGGTGCTCAGTGCTCAGGGTGCTGGGTGCGCAGTGCTCAGGGTGCTGGGTGCTCAGTACTCAGGGTGCTGGTTGCTCAGTGCTCAGAGTGCTGGGTGGTCAGTGCTCGGGGTGCTCAGTGCTCAGTGCTCAATGTGCTGGGTGCTCAGTACTCAGGGTGCTCATTGCACAGGGTCCTGGGTGCTCAGTACTCAGGGTGGTGGGTACTCAGTACTCAGGGTGCTGGGTGCTCAGTGCTCGGGGTGCTGGGTGCTCAGTACTCGGGGTGCTGGGTGCTCTGTACTCAGGGTGCTGGGTGCTCAGTGCTCGGGTCCTGGGTGCTCAGTGCTCAGGGTGATCGGTGCTCAGTACTCAGGGTGCTGGGTGCTCAGTGCTCAGGGTGCTGGGTGCTCAGTCCTCAGGGTGCTCAGTGCTCAGGGTGCTGGGTGCTCAGTGCTCAGGGTGCTGGGTGCTCAGTGCTCAGTGTGCTGGGTGCTCAGTACTCAGGGTGCTGGGTGCTCAGTGCTCAGGGTGATCGGTGCTCAGTACTCAGTGTGCTCAGTACTCAGGGTGCTGGGTGCTCAGTGCTCGGGGTGCTGGGTGTTCAGTGCTCGGGGTGCTCGGTGCTCAGTACTCGGTGTGCTGGGTGCTCAGTACTCGGGGTGCTGGGTGCTCAGTGCTCAGGGTGCTGGGTGCTCAGTGCTCGGGGTGCTGGGTGCTCAGTGCTGAGGGTGGTGCTGGGTGCTCAGTACTCAGGGTGCTGGGTGCTCAGTGCTCAGGGTGCTTGGTGCTCAGTACTAAGGGTGCTGGGAGCTCAGTACTCAGGGTGCTCGGTGCTCAGTACTCGGTGTGCTGGGTGCTCAGTACTCGGGGTGCTGGGTGCTCAGTGCTCAGGGTGCTGGGTGCTCAGTGCTCGGGGTGCTGGGTGCTCAGTGCTCAGGGTGCTCAGTGCTCAGTGCTCGGGGAGCTGGGTGCTCAGTGCTCGGAGTTCTGCGTGCTCAGTACTCAGGGGGCTGTGTGCTCAGTGCTCAGTACTCAGCGTGCTGGGTGCTCAGTGCTCAGAGTGTTGGGTGCTCAGTACTCAGGGTGCTGGGTGCTCAGTGCTCAGTGCTCAGGGTGCTCAGTGCTCAGGGTGCTGGGTGCTCAGGGTGCTGGGTGCTCAGTGCTCGGGGTGCTGGTTGCTCAGTGCTCAGGGTGCTGGGTGCTCAGTATTCAGTGCTCAGGGTGCTGGGTGCTCAGTGCTCAGTGCTCAGGGTGCTGGGTGTTCAGTACTCAGGGTGCTGGGTGCTCAGTACTCAGGATGCTTGGTGCTCAGTGCTCAGGGTGCTGGTTGCTCAGTGCTCAGGGTGCTGGGTGCTCAGTACTCAGGGTGCTGGGTACTCAGTACTCAGGGTGCTCGGTGTTCAGTACTCAGGGTGCTGGGTGCTCAGTACTCAAGGTGCTGGGTGCTCAGTGCTCAGGGTGCTGGGTGCTCAGTACTCAGGGTGCTGGGTGCTCAGTGCTCAGTGAGCAGGGTGCTGGGTGCTCAGTCCTCAGTGTGCTCAGTACTCAGGGTGCTCGGTGCTCAGTGCTCAGTACTCAGGGTGTTCAGTACTAAGGGTGCTGGGTGCTCAGTGCTTGGGGTGCTGGGTGCTCAGTACTCAGGGTGCTGGGTGCTCAGTACTCAGGGTGCTGGGTGCTCAGTACTCAGGGTGCTGGGTGCTCAGTGCTCAGGGTGCTGGATGCTCAGTCCTCAGGGTGCTCAGTGCTCAAGGTGCTGGGTGCTCAGTGCTCGGGGTGCTCGGTGCTCAGTACTCAGGGTACTGAGTGCTCAGTACTCAGGGTGCTGGGTGCTCAGTACTCAGGGTGCTGGGTGCTCAGTACTCAGGGTGCTGGGTGCTCAGTGCTCAGGGTGCTGGGTGCTCAGTGCTCAGGGTGCTGGGTGCTCAGTGCTCGGGGTGCTGGGTGCTCAGTGCTCGGGGTGCTGGGTGCTCAGTGCTCAGGGCTCAGGGTGCTGGGTACTCAGTGATCAGTGCTCAGGGTGCTGGGTGCTCAGTGCTCCGGTTGCTCGGTGCTCAGTACTCAGGGTGCTGAGTGCTCAGTGCTCGGGGTGCTCGGTGCTCAGTATGTTGGGTGCTCACTACTCAGGGTGCTGGGTGCTCAGTGCTCAGGGTACTGGGTGCTCAGTGCTCAGGGTGCTGGGTGCTCAGTGCTCAGGGTGCTGGGTGTTCAGTACTCAGGGTGCTGGGTGCGCAGTGCTCGCGGTGCTGGGTGCTCAGTGCTCAGGGTGCTGGGTGCTCAGTGCTCAGGGTGCTGGATGCTCAGTACTCGGGGTGCTGGGTGCTCAGTACTCAGGTTGCGGGCTGCTCAGTACTCAGGGTGCTGGGTGATCAGTACTCGGGTGCTGGGTGCTCAGTGCTCAGGGTGCTGGGTGCTCAGTGCTCGGGGTGCTGGGTGCTCAGAGCTCAGTACTCAGGGTGCTTTGGTGCTCAGTGCTCGGGGTGCTGGGTGCTCAGTGCTTAGTACTCAGGGTGCTGGGAGCTCAGTGCTCAGGGTGCTGGGTGCTCAGTGCTCTGGGTGCTGGGTGCTCAGTGCTCAGGGTGCTGGGTGCTCAGTACTCAGGGTGCTGGGTGCTCAGTGCTCAGAGTGCTGGGTGGTCAGTGCTCGGGGTGCTCGGTGCTCAGTGCTCAATGTGCTGGGTGCTCAGTACTCAATGTGCTCATTGCACAGGGTCCTGGGTGCTCAGTACTCAGGGTGGTGGGTGCTCAGTGCTCAGGGTGTTCGGTGCTCAGTACGTTGGGTGCTCAGTACTCAGGGTGCTGGGTGCTCAGTGCTCAGGGTGCTGGGTGCTCAGTGCTCAGGGTGCTGGGTGTTCAGTGCTCAGGGTGCTGGGTGCTCGGTGCTCGGGGTGCTGGGTGCTCAGTGCTCGGGGTGCTCGGAGCTCAATACTCAGGGTGCTCACTGCTCAGTACTCCGGCTGCTGGGTGCTCAGTGCAAGGGGTGCTGATTACTCAGTGCTCGGGGTGATGGGTGCTCAGTGCTCAGTGCTCAGGGTGTTGGGTGCTCAGTGCTCAGTGCTCAGGGTGCTGGGTGCTCAGTACTCAGGGTGCTGGGTGCTCAGTACTCAGGGTGCTGGGTGCTCAGTACTCAGGGTGCTGGGTGCTCAGTGCTCAGGGTGCTGGGTGCTCAGTACTCTGGGTGTTGGGTGCTCAGTACTCAGGGTGCTGGGTGCTCAGTGCTCGGGGTGCTGGGTGCTCAGTGCTCGGGGTGCTGTGTGCTCAGTGCTCAGGGTTCTGGTTGCTTAGTACTCAAGGTGCTGGTTGCTCAGTGCTCAGGGTGCTGGGTGCTCAGTCCTCGGGGTGCTCCGTGCTCGGTGCTCACGGTGCTGGGTGCTCAGTACTCAGGGTACTCGGTGCTCAGTACTCAGGGTTCTCAGTGCTCAGTGCTCAGGGTGCTGGGTGCTCAGTACTCTGGGTGCTCGGTGCTCAGTGCTCAGGGTGCTCGGTGCTCAGGACTCGGGGTGCTGGGTGCTCATTCTCGGGGTGCTGGGTGCTCAGTGCGCGGGGTGCTGGGTGCTCAGTATTCAGGGTGCTGGGTGCTCAGTGCTCAGGGTGCTCAGTGCTCAGTACTCGGGGTGCTGGGTGCTCAGTACTCAGGGTGCTGGGTACTTAGTACTCAGGGTGCTCAGTGCTCAGTACACAGGGTGCTGGGTGCTCAGTGCTCGGGGTGCTGGGTGCTCAGTGCTCAGTACTCAGGGTGCTGGGTGCTCAGTGCTCGGGGTGCTGGGTGCTCAGTACTCAGCGTGCTGGGTGCTCAGTACTCAGGGTGCTGAGTGCTCAGTGCTCAGGGTGCTGGGTGCTCAGTGCTCAGGGTGCTGGGTGCTCAGTGATCGGGGTGCTGGGTGCTCAGTACTCAGGGTGCTCAGTGCTCAGTACTCAGTGCTGGGGTCCTGGGTGCTCCGTGCTCGGGGTGCTGGGTGCTCAGTGCTCTGGGTGCTTAGTGCTCAGTACTCAGGGTGCTGGGTGCTCAGTACTCAGGGTGCTGGGTGCTCATTCTCGGGGTACTGGGTGCTCAGTGCTCGGGGTGCTGGGTGCTCAGTACTCAGGGTGCTGGGGGCTCAGTACTCAGGGTGCTGGGTGCTCAGTACTCAGGGTGCTCGGTTCTCAGTACTCAGGGTGTTGGGTGCTCATTCTCGGGGTGCTGGGTGCTCAGTGCTCGGGGTGCTGGGTGCTCAGTACTCAGGGTGCTGGGGGCTCAGTACTCAGGGAGCTGGGTGCTCAGTACTCAGGGTGAACTCTTCTCAGTACTCAGGTTGCTATGTGCTCAGTGCTCGGGGTGCTGGGTGCTCAGTACTCGGGGTGCTCAGTGCTCAGTACTCAGGGTGCTGGGTGCTCAGTGCTCAGTGCTCAGGGTGCTCAGTGCTCAGGGTGCTGGGTGCTCAGGGTGCTGGGTGCTCAGTGCTCGGGGTGCTGGTTGCTCAGTGCTCAGGGTGCTGGGTGCTCAGTGTTGAGTGCTCAGGGTGCTGGGTGCTCAGTGCTCAGTGCTCAGGGTGCTGGGTGTTCAGTACTCAGGGTGCTGGGTACTCAGTACTCAGGGTGCTCGGTGTTCAGTACTCAGGGTGCTGGGTGCTCAGTGCTCAGTGCTCAGGGTGCTGGGTGTTCAGTACTCAGGGTGCTGGGTACTCAGTACTCAGGGTGCTTGGTGCTCAGTGCTCAGGGTGCTGGTTGCTCAGTGCTCAGGGTGCTGGGTGCTCAGTACTCAGGGTGCTGGGTACTCAGTACTCAGGGTGCTCGGTGTTCAGTACTCAGGGTGCTGGGTGCTCAGTACTCAAGGTGCTGGGTGCTCAGTGCTCAGGGTGCTGGGTGCTCAGTACTCAGGGTGCTGGGTGCTCAGTGCTCAGTGCTCAGGGTGCTGGGTGCTCAGTCCTCAGGGTGCTCAGTACTCAGGGTGCACGGTGCTCAGTGCTCAGTACTCAGGGTGTTCAGTACTCAGGGTGCTGGGTGCTCAGTGCTTGGGGTGCTGGGTGCTCAGTACTCAGGGTGCTGTGTGCTCAGTACTCAGGGTGCTGGGTGCTCAGTACTCAGGGTGCTGGGTGCTCAGTGCTCGGGGTGCTGGGTGCTCAGTGCTCAGGGTGATCGGTGCTCAGTGCTCAGGGTGCTGGATGCTCAGTCCTCAGGGTGCTCAGTGCTCAAGGTGCTGGGTGCTCAGTGCTCGGGGTGCTCGGTGCTCAGTACTCAGGGTGCTGAGTGCTCAGTACTCAGGGTACTGGGTGCTCAGTACTCAGGGTGCTGGGTGTTCAGTACTCAGGATGCTGGGTGCTCAGTGCTCAGGGTGCTGGGTGCTCAGTGCTCATGGTGCTGGGTGCTCAGTGCTCGGGGTGCTGGGTGCTCAGTGCTCGGGGTGCTGGGTGCTCAGTGCTCAGGGCTCAGGGTGCTGGGTGCTCAGTGATCAGTGCTCAGGGTGCTGGGTGCTCAGTGCTCCGGTTGCTCGGTGCTCAGTACTCAGGGTGCTGGGTGCTCAGTGCTCGGGGTGCTCGGTGCTCAGTATGTTGGGTGCTCACTACTCAGGGTGCTGGGTGCTCAGTGCTCAGGGTACTGGGTGCTCAGTGCTCAGGGTGCTGGGTGCTCAGTGCTCAGGGTGCTGGGTGTTCAGTACTCAGGGTGCTGGGTGCGCAGTGCTCGCGGTGCTGGGTGCTCAGTGCTCAGGGTGCTGGGTGCTCAGTGCTCAGGGTGCTGGGTGCTCAGTACTCGGGGTGCTGGGTGCTCAGTACTCAGGTTGCGGGCTGCTCAGTACTCAGGGTGCTGGGTGATCAGTACTCGGGTGCTGGGTGCTCAGTGCTCAGGGTGCTGGGTGCTCAGTGCTCGGGTGCTGGGTGCTCAGTGCTCAGTACTCAGGGTGCTTGGGTGCTCAGTGCTCGGGGTGCTGGGTGCTCAGTGCTTAGTACTCAGGGTGCTGGGTGCTCAGTGCTCAGGGTGCTGGGTGCTCAGTGCTCAGGGTGCTGGGTGCGCAGTGCTCAGGGTGCTGGGTGCTCAGTACTCAGGGTGCTGGTTGCTCAGTGCTCAGAGTGCTGGGTGGTCAGTGCTCGGGGTGCTCAGTGCTCAGTGCTCAATGTGCTGGGTGCTCAGTACTCAGGGTGCTCATTGCACAGGGTCCTGGGTGCTCAGTACTCAGGGTGGTGGGTGCTCAGTGCTCAGGGTGCTCGGTGCTCAGTACGTTGGGTGCTCAGTACTCAGGGTGCTGGGTGCTCAGTGCTCAGGGTGCTGGGTGCTCAGTGCTCAGGGTGTTGGGTGTTCAGTGCTCAGGGTGCTGCGTGCTCGGTGCTCGGGGTGCTGGGTGCTCAGTGCTCGGGGTGCTCGGAGCTCAATACTCAGGGTGCTCACTGCTCAGTACTCCGGCTGCTGGGTGCTCAGTGCTTAGTACTCAGGGTGCTGGGTGCTCAGTGCTCAGGGTGCTGGGTGCTCAGTGCTCAGGGTGCTGGGTGCTCAGTGCTCAGGGTGCTGGGTGCTCAGTACTCAGGGTTCTCAGTGCTCAGTACTCGGGGTGCTGGGTGCTCAGTACTCAGGGTGCTGGGTGCTTAGTACTCAGGGTGCTCAGTGCTCAGTACACAGGGTGCTGGGTGCTCAGTGCTCGGGGTGCTGGGTGCTCAGTGCTCAGTACTCAGGGTGCTGGGTGCTCAGTGCTCGGGGTGCTGGGTGCTCAGTACTCAGCGTGCTGGGTGCTCAGTACTCAGGGTGCTGGGTGCTCAGTGCTCAGGGTGCTGGGTGCTCAGTGCTCAGGGTGCTGGGTGCTCAGTGATCGGGGTGCTGGGTGCTCAGTACTCAGGGTGCTCAGTGCTCAGTACTCAGTGCTCGGGGTCCTGGGTGCTCCGTGCTCGGGGTGCTGGGTGCTCAGTGCTCTGGGTGCTTAGTGCTCAGTACTCAGGGTGCTGGGTGCTCAGTACTCAGGGTGCTGGGTGCTCATTCTCGGGGTACTGGGTGCTCAGTGCTCGGGGTGCTGGGTGCTCAGTACTCAGGGTGCTGGGGGCTCAGTACTCAGGGTGCTGGGTGCTCAGTACTCAGGGTGCTCGGTTCTCAGTACTCAGGGTGTTGGGTGCTCATTCTCGGGGTGCTGGGTGCTCAGTGCTCGGGGTGCTGGGTGCTCAGTACTCAGGGTGCTGGGGGCTCAGTACTCAGGGAGCTGGGTGCTCAGTACTCAGGGTGATCTCTTCTCAGTACTCAGGTTGCTATGTGCTCAGTGCTCGGGGTGCTGGGTGCTCAGTACTCGGGGTGCTCAGTGCTCAGTACTCAGGGTGCTGCGTGCTCAGTGCTCAGTGCTCAGGGTGCTCAGTGCTCAGGGTGCTGGGTGCTCAGGGTGCTGGGTGCTCAGTGCTCGGGGTGCTGGTTGCTCAGTGCTCAGGGTGCTGGGTGCTCAGTGTTCAGTGCTCAGGGTGCTGGGTGCTCAGTGCTCAGTGCTCAGGGTGCTGGGTGTTCAGTACTCAGGGTGCTGGGTGCTCAGTACTCAGGGTGCTTGGTGCTCAGTGCTCAGGGTGCTGGTTGCTCAGTGCTCAGGGTGCTGGGTGCTCAGTACTCAGGGTGCTGGGTACTCAGTACTCAGGGTGCTCGGTGTTCAGTACTCAGGGTGCTGGGTGCTCAGTACTCAAGGTGCTGGGTGCTCAGTGCTCAGGGTGCTGGGTGCTCAGTACTCAGGGTGCTGGGTGCTCAGTGCTCAGTGCTCAGGGTGCTGGGTGCTCAGTCCTCAGGGTGCTCAGTACTCAGGGTGCTCGGTGCTCAGTGCTCAGTACTCAGGGTGTTCAGTACTCAGGGTGCTGGGTGCTCAGTGCTTGGGGTGCTGGGTGCTCAGTACTCAGGGTGCTGGGTGCTCAGTACTCAGGGTGCTGGGTGCTCAGTACTCAGGGTGCTGGGTGCTCAGTGCTCGGGGTGCTGGGTGCTCAGTGCTCAGGGTGATCGGTGCTCAGTGCTCAGGGTGCTGGATGCTCAGTCCTCAGGGTGCTCAGTGCTCAAGGTGCTGGGTGCTCAGTGCTCGGGGTGCTCGGTGCTCAGTACTCAGGGTGCTGAGTGCTCAGTACTCAGGGTGCTGGGTGCTCAGTACTCAGGGTGCTGGGTGTTCAGTACTCAGGATGCTGGGTGCTCAGTGCTCAGGGTGCTGGGTGCTCAGTGCTCATGGTGCTGGGTGCTCAGTGCTCGGGGTGCTGGGTGCTCAGTGCTCGGGGTGCTGGGTGCTCAGTGCTCAGGGCTCAGGGTGCTGGGTGCTCAGTGATCAGTGCTCAGGGTGCTGGGTGCTCAGTGCTCCGGTTGCTCGGTGCTCAGTACTCAGGGTGCTGGGTGCTCAGTGCTCAGGGTACTGGGTGCTCAGTGCTCAGGGTGCTGGGTGCTCAGTGCTCAGGGTGCTGGGTGTTCAGTACTCAGGGTACTGGGTGCGCAGTGCTCGCGGTGCTGGGTGCTCAGTGCTCAGGGTGCTGGGTGCTCAGTGCTCAGGGTGCTGGGTGCTCAGTACTCGGGGTGCTGAGTGCTCAGTACTCAGGTTGCGGGCTGCTCAGTACTCAGGGTGCTGGGTGATCAGTACTCGGGTGCTGGGTGCTCAGTGCTCAGGGTGCTGGGTGCTCAGTGCTCGGGGTGCTGGGTGCTCAGTGCTCAGTACTCAGGGTGCTTGGGTGCTCAGTGCTCGGGGTGCTGGGTGCTCAGTGCTTAGTACTCAGGGTGCTGGGTGCTCAGTGCTCAGGGTGCTGGGTGCTCAGTGCTCAGGGTGCTGGGTGCTCAGTGCTCAGGGTGCTGGGTGCTCAGTACTCAGGGTGCTGGTTGCTCAGTGCTCAGAGTGCTGGGTGGTCAGTGCTCGGGGTGCTCAGTGCTCAGTGCTCAATGTGCTGGGTGCTCAGTACTCAGGGTGCTCATTGCACAGGGTCCTGGGTGCTCAGTACTCAGGGTGGTGGGTGCTCAGTGCTCAGGGTGCTCGGTGCTCAGTACGTTGGGTGCTCAGTACTCAGGGTGCTGGGTGCTCAGTGCTCAGGGTGCTGGGTGCTCAGTGCTCAGGGTGTTGGGTGTTCAGTGCTCAGGGTGCTGCGTGCTCGGTGCTCGTTGTGCTGGGTGCTCAGTGCTCGGGGTGCTCGGAGCTCAATACTCAGGGTGCTCACTGCTCAGTACTCCGGCTGCTGGGTGCTCAGTGCTTAGTACTCAGGGTGCTGGGTGCTCAGTGCTCAGGGTGCTGGGTGCTCAGTGCTCAGGGTGCTGGGTGCTCAGTGCTCAGGGTGCTGGGTGCTCAGTACTCAGGGTGCTGGGTGCTCAGTACTCAGGGTGCTGGGTTCTTAGTACTCAGGGTGCTCAGTGCTCAGTACTTAGGGTGCTCAGTGCTCAGTGCTCGGGGTGCTGGGTGCTCAGTGCTCGGGGTGCTGGGTGCTCAGTGCTCGGGGTGCTGGGTGCTCAGTGCTCAGGGTGCTGGGTGCTCAGTGCTCAGAGTGCTGGGTTCTCAATACTCACGGTGCTCGGTGCTCAGTACTCAGAGTGCTCAGTGCTCAGTACTCAGCGTGCTGGGTGCTCAGTGCTCAGGGTGCTGGGTGCTCAGTACTCAGGGTGCTGGGTGCTTAGTATTCAGGGTGCTCAGTCCTCAGTGCTCAGGGTGCTGGGTGCTCAGTACTCAGGGTGCTGGGTGCTCAGTGCTCAGGGTGCTCAGTGCTCAGTACTCAGGGTGCTCTGTGCTCAGTGCTCAGGGTGCTCAGTGCTCAGTACTCAGGGTGCTCAGTGCTCAGTGCTCTGGGTGCTGGGTGCTCAGTGCTCGGGGTGCTGGGTGCTCAGTGCTCAGGGTGATGGGTGCTCAGTACTCAGGGTGCTCAGTGCTCAGGTTGCTGGGTGCTCAGTGCTCGGGGTGCTGGGTACTCAGTGCTCAGTACACAGGGTGCTGAGTGCTCAGTGCTCAGGGTGCTGGGTGCTCAGGGTGCTGGGTGCTCAGTGCTCGGGGTGCTGGTTGCTCAGTGCTCAGGGTGCTGGGTGCTCAGTGCTCAGTGCTCAGGGTGCTGGGTGCTCAGTGCTCAGTGCTCTGGGTGCTGGGTGATCAGTACTCAGGGTGCTCATTGCTCAGGGTGCTGGGTGCTCAGTACTCATGGTGCTGGGTGCTCAGTACTCAGGGTGTTCAGTGCTCAGTACTCAGGGTGCTGGGTGCTCAGTGCTCATTGTGCTGGGTGCTCAGTACTCAGGGTGCTGGGTGCTCGGTGCTCAGGGTGCTGGGTGCTCAGTGCTCAGGGTGCTGGGTGCTCGGTGCTCGGGGTGCTGGGTGCTCAGTGCTCGGGGTGCTCGGTGCTCAGTACTCAGGGTGCTCAGTGCTCAGTACTCAGGGTGCTGGGTGCTCAGTGCTCAGGGTGCTGGGTGCTCAGTACTCAGGGTTCTGGGTGCTCGGTGCTCAATACGCTGGGTGCTCAGTACTCAGGGTGCAGGGTGCTCAGTACTCAGGGAGCTCGGTGCTCACTACTCAGGGTGCTGGGTGCTCAGTGCTCGGGGTGCTGGGTGCTCAGTACTCTGGGTGCTGGGTGCTCAGTGCTCGGGGTGCTCGGTGCTCAGTACGCTGGGTGCTCAGTACTCAGGGTGCTGGGTGCTCAGTACTCAGGGTGCTGGGTGCTCAGTGCTCAGTGCTCAGGGTGCTGGGTGCTCAGTCCTCAGGGTGCTCAGTACTCAGGGTGCTCGGTGCTCAGTGCTCAGTACTCAGGGTGTTCAGTACTCAGGGTGCTGGGTGCTCAGTGCTTGGGGTGCTGGGTGCTCAGTACTCAGGGTGCTGTGTGCTCAGTACTCAGGGTGCTGGGTGCTCAGTACTCAGGGTGCTGGGTGCTCAGTGCTCGGGGTGCTGGGTGCTCAGTGCTCAGGGTGATCGGTGCTCAGTGCTCAGGGTGCTGGGTGCTCAGTCCTCAGGGTGCTCAGTGCTCAAGTTGCTGGGTGCTCAGTGCTCGGGGTGCTCGGTGCTCAGTACTCAGGGTGCTGAGTGCTCAGTACTCAGGGTGCTGGGTGCTCAGTACTCAGGGTGCTGGGTGCTCAGTACTCAGGGTGCTGGGTGCTCAGTTCTCAGGGTGCTGGGTGCTCAGTGCTCAGGGTGCTGGGTGCTCAGTGCTCGGGGAGCTGGGTACTCAGTGCTCGGGGTGCTGGGTGCTCAGTGCTCAGGGCTCAGGGTGCTGGGTGCTCAGTGATCAGTGCTCAGGGTGCTGGGTGCTCAGTGCTCCGGTTGCTCGGTGCTCAGTACTCAGGGTGCTGGGTGCTCAGTGCTCGGGGTGCTCGGTGCTCAGTACGTTGGGTGCTCACTACTCAGGGTGCTGGGTGCTCAGTGCTCAGGGTACTGGGTGCTCAGTGCTCAGGGTGCTGGGTGCTCAGTGCTCAGGGTGCTGGGTGTTCAGTACTCAGGGTGCTGGGTGCGCAGTGCTCGCGGTGCTGGGTGCTCAGTGCTCAGGGTGCTGGGTGCTCAGTGCTCAGGGTGCTGGGTGCTCAGTACTCGGGGTGCTGGGTGCTCAGTACTCAGGTTGCGGGCTGCTCAGTACTCAGGGTGCTGGGTGATCAGTACTCGGGTGCTGGGTGCTCAGTGCTCAGGGTGCTGGGTGCTCAGTGCTCGGGGTGCTGGGTGCTCAGTGCTCAGTACTCAGGGTGCTTGGGTGCTCAGTGCTCGGGGTGCTGGGTGCTCAGTGCTCAGTACTCAGGGTGCTGGGTGCTCAGTGCTCAGGGTGCTGGGTGCTCAGTGCTCAGGGTGCTGGGTGCTCAGTGCTCAGGGTGCTGGGTGCTCAGTACTCAGGGTGCTGGGTGCTCAGTCCTCAGAGTGCTGGCTGGTCAGTGCTCGGGGTGCTCGGTGCTCAGTGCTCAATGTGCTGGGTGCTCAGTACTCAGGGTGCTCATTGCACAGGGTCCTGGGTGCTCAGTACTCAGGGTGCTGGGTGCTCAGTTCTCAGGGTGCTCGGTGCTCAGTACGTTGGGTGCTCAGTACTCAGGGTGCTGGGTGCTCAGTGCTCAGGGTGCTGGGTGCTCACTACTCAGGGTGCTGGGTGCTCAGAGCTCGCGGTGCTGGGTGCTCAGTACTCAGGGTGCTGGGTGCTCAGTTCTCGGGGTGCTCAGTGCTCAGTACGCTGGGTGGTCAGTACTCAGGGTGCTGGGTGCTCAGTACTCAGGGTGCTCGGTGCTCCCTACTCAGGGTGCTGGGTGCTCAGTACTCAGGGTGCTGGGTGCTCGGTGCTCAATACGCTGGGTGCTCAGTACTCAGGGTGCTGGGTGCTCAGTACTCAGGGTGCTCGGTGCTCACTACTCAGGGTGCTGGGTGCTCAGTGCTCGGGGTGCTGGGTGCTCAGTACTCAGGGTGCTGGGTGCTCAGTGCTCGGGGTGCTCGGTGCTCAGTACGCTGGGTGCTCAGTACTCAGGGTGCTGGGTGCTCAGTACTCAGGGTGCTCAGTGCTCAGTACTTAGGGTGCTCAGTGCTCAGTGCTCAGGGTTCTGGGTGCTCAGTGCTCGGGGTGCTGGGTGCTCAGTGCTCGGGGTGCTGGGTGCTCAGTGCTCAGGGTGCCCCGTGCTCAGGGCTCAGGTTGCTGGGTGCTCAGTACTCAGGATGCTCGGTGCTCAGTACTCAGGGTTCTCAGTGCTCAGTGCTCAGGGTGCTGGGTGCTCAGTTCTCAGGGTGCTCAGTGCTCAGCACTCGGGGTGCTGGGTGCTCAGTGCTCAGGGTGCTCAGTGCTCAGCACTCGGGGTGCTGGGTGCTCAGTGCTCAGGGTGCTCAGTGCTCGGGGAGCTGGGTGCTCAGTGCTCGGAGTTCTGCGTGCTCAGTACTCAGGGTGCTGTGTGCTCAGTGCTCAGTACTCAGCGTGCTGGGTGCTCAGTGCTCAGAGTGTTGGGTGCTCAGTACTCAGGGTGCTGGGTGCTCAGTGCTCAGTGCTCAGGGTGCTCAGTGCTCAGGGTGCTGGGTGCTCAGGGTGCTGGGTGCTCAGTGCTCGGGGTGCTGGTTGCTCAGTGCTCAGGGTGCTGGTGGCTCAGTGCTCAGTGCTCAGGGTGCTGGGTGCTCAGTGCTCAGTGCTCAGGGTGCTGGGTGTTCAGTACTCAGGGTGCTGGGTGCTCAGTACTCAGGGTGCTTGGTGCTCAGTGCTCAGGGTGCTGGTTGCTCAGTGCTCAGGGTGCTGGGTGCTCAGTACTCAGGGTGCTGGGTGCTCAGTACTCAGGGTGCTCGGTGTTCAGTACTCAGTGTGCTGGGTGCTCAGTACTCAAGGTGCTGGGTGCTCAGTGCTCAGGGTGCTGGGTGCTCAGTACTCAGGGTGCTGGGTGCTCAGTGCTCAGTGCTCAGGGTGCTGGGTGCTCAGTCCTCAGGGTGCTCAGTACTCAGGGTGCTCGGTGCTCAGTGCTCAGTACTCAGGGTGTTCAGTACTCAGGGTGCTGGGTGCTCAGTGCTTGGGGTGCTGGGTGCTCAGTACTCAGGGTGCTGTGTGCTCAGTACTCAGGGTGCTGGGTGCTCAGTACTCAGGGTGCTGGGTGCTCAGTGCTCGGGGTGCTGTGTGCTCAGTGCTCAGGGTGCTGGGTGCTCAGTGCTCAGGGTGCTGGGTGCTCAGTACTCAGGGTGCTGGGTGCTCAGTCCTCAGAGTGCTGGGTGGTCAGTGCTCGGGGTGCTCGGTGCTCAGTGCTCAATGTGCTGGGTGCTCAGTACTCAGGGTGCTCATTGCACAGGGTCCTGGGTGCTCAGTACTCAGGGTGCTGGGTGCTCAGTTCTCAGGGTGCTCGGTGCTCAGTACGTTGGGTGCTCAGTACTCAGGGTGCTGGGTGCTCAGTGCTCAGGGTGCTGGGTGCTCACTACTCAGGGTGCTGGGTGCTCAGAGCTCGCGGTGCTGGGTGCTCAGTACTCAGGGTGCTGGGTGCTCAGTTCTCGGGGTGCTCGGTGCTCAGTACGCTGGGTGGTCAGTACTCAGGGTGCTGGGTGCTCAGTACTCAGGGTGCTCGGTGCTCCCTACTCAGGGTGCTGGGTGCTCAGTACTCAGGGTGCTGGGTGCTCGGTGCTCAATACGCTGGGTGCTCAGTACTCAGGGTGCTGGGTGCTCAGTACTCAGGGTGCTCGGTGCTCACTACTCAGGGTGCTGGGTGCTCAGTGCTCGGGGTGCTGGGTGCTCAGTACTCAGGGTGCTGGGTGCTCAGTGCTCGGGGTGCTCGGTGCTCAGTACGCTGGGTGCTCAGTACTCAGGGTGCTGGGTGCTCAGTACTCAGGGTGCTCAGTGCTCAGTACTTAGGGTGCTCAGTGCTCAGTGCTGAGGGTGCTGGGTGCTCAGTGCTCGGGGTGCTGGGTGCTCAGTGCTCGGGGTGCTGGGTGCTCAGTGCTCAGGGTGCTGGGTGCTCAGGGCTCAGGTTGCTGGGTGCTCAGTACTCAGGATGCTCGGTGCTCAGTACTCAGGGTTCTCAGTGCTCAGTGCTCAGGGTGCTGGGTGCTCAGTTCTCAGGGTGCTCAGTGCTCAGCACTCGGGGTGCTGGGTGCTCAGTGCTCAGGGTGCTCAGTGCTCAGCACTCGGGGTGCTGGGTGCTCAGTGCTCAGGGTGCTCAGTGCTCGGGGAGCTGGGTGCTCAGTGCTCGGAGTTCTGCGTGCTCAGTACTCAGGGTGCTGTGTGCTCAGTGCTCAGTACTCAGCGTGCTGGGTGCTCAGTGCTCAGAGTGTTGGGTGCTCAGTACTCAGGGTGCTGGGTGCTCAGTGCTCAGTGCTCAGGGTGCTCAGTGCTCAGGGTGCTGGGTGCTCAGGGTGCTGGGTGCTCAGTGCTCGGGGTGCTGGTTGCTCAGTGCTCAGGGTGCTGGTGGCTCAGTGCTCAGTGCTCAGGGTGCTGGGTGCTCAGTGCTCAGTGCTCAGGGTGCTGGGTGTTCAGTACTCAGGGTGCTGGGTGCTCAGTACTCAGGGTGCTTGGTGCTCAGTGCTCAGGGTGCTGGTTGCTCAGTGCTCAGGGTGCTGGGTGCTCAGTACTCAGGGTGCTGGGTGCTCAGTACTCAGGGTGCTCGGTGTTCAGTACTCAGTGTGCTGGGTGCTCAGTACTCAAGGTGCTGGGTGCTCAGTGCTCAGGGTGCTGGGTGCTCAGTACTCAGGGTGCTGGGTGCTCAGTGCTCAGTGCTCAGGGTGCTGGGTGCTCAGTCCTCAGGGTGCTCAGTACTCAGGGTGCTCGGTGCTCAGTGCTCAGTACTCAGGGTGTTCAGTACTCAGGGTGCTGGGTGCTCAGTGCTTGGGGTGCTGGGTGCTCAGTACTCAGGGTGCTGTGTGCTCAGTACTCAGGGTGCTGGGTGCTCAGTACTCAGGGTGCTGGGTGCTCAGTGCTCGGGGTGCTGGGTGCTCAGTGCTCAGGGTGATCGGTGCTCAGTGCTCAGGGTGCTGGGTGCTCAGTCCTCAGGGTGCTCAGTGCTCAAGTTGCTGGGTGCTCAGTGCTCGGGGTGCTCGGTGCTCAGTACTCAGGGTGCTGAGTGCTCAGTACTCAGGGTGCTGGGTGCTCAGTACTCAGGGTGCTGGGTGCTCAGTACTCAGGGTGCTGGGTGCTCAGTTCTCAGGGTGCTGGGTGCTCAGTGCTCAGGGTGCTGGGTGCTCAGTGCTCGGGGAGCTGGGTGCTCAGTGCTCGGGGTGCTGGGTGCTCAGTGCTCAGGGCTCAGGGTGCTGGGTGCTCAGTGATCAGTGCTCAGGGTGCTGGGTGCTCAGTGCTCCGGTTGCTCGGTGCTCAGTACTCAGGGTGCTGGGTGCTCAGTGCTCGGGGTGCTCGGTGCTCAGTACGTTGGGTGCTCACTACTCAGGGTGCTGGGTGCTCAGTGCTCAGGGTACTGGGTGCTCAGTGCTCAGGGTGCTGGGTGCTCAGTGCTCAGGGTGCTGGGTGTTCAGTACTCAGGGTGCTGGGTGCGCAGTGCTCGCGGTGCTGGGTGCTCAGTGCTCAGGGTGCTGGGTGCTCAGTGCTCAGGGTGCTGGGTGCTCAGTACTCGGGGTGCTGGGTGCTCAGTACTCAGGTTGCGGGCTGCTCAGTACTCAGGGTGCTGGGTGATCAGTACTCGGGTGCTGGGTGCTCAGTGCTCAGGGTGCTGGGTGCTCAGTGCTCGGGGTGCTGGGTGCTCAGTGCTCAGTACTCAGGGTGCTTGGGTGCTCAGTGCTCGGGGTGCTGGGTGCTCAGTGCTCAGTACTCAGGGTGCTGGGTGCTCAGTGCTCAGGGTGCTGGGTGCTCAGTGCTCAGGGTGCTGGGTGCTCAGTGCTCAGGGTGCTGGGTGCTCAGTACTCAGGGTGCTGGGTGCTCAGTCCTCAGAGTGCTGGGTGGTCAGTGCTCGGGGTGCTCGGTGCTCAGTGCTCAATGTGCTGGGTGCTCAGTACTCAGGGTGCTCATTGCACAGGGTCCTGGGTGCTCAGTACTCAGGGTGCTGGGTGCTCAGTGCTCAGGGTGCTCGGTGCTCAGTACGTTGGGTGCTCAGTACTCAGGGTGCTGGGTGCTCAGTGCTCAGGGTGCTGGGTGCTCACTACTCAGGGTGCTGGGTGCTCAGAGCTCGCGGTGCTGGGTGCTCAGTACTCAGGGTGCTGGGTGCTCAGTTCTCGGGGTGCTCGGTGCTCAGTACGCTGGGTGGTCAGTACTCAGGGTGCTGGGTGCTCAGTACTCAGGGTTCTCGGTGCTCCCTACTCAGGGTGCTGGGTGCTCAGTACTCAGGGTGCTGGGTGCTCGGTGCTCAATACGCTGGGTGCTCAGTACTCAGGGTGCTGGGTGCTCAGTACTCAGGGTGCTCGGTGCTCACTACTCAGGGTGCTGGGTGCTCAGTGCTCAGGGTGCTGGGTGCTCAGGGTGCTGGGTGCTCAGTGCTCGGGGTGCTGGTTGCTCAGTGCTCAGGGTGCTGGGTGCTCAGTGCTCACTGCTCAGGGTGCTGGGTGCTCAGTGCTCAGTGCTCTGGGTGCTGGGTGATCAGTACTCAGGGTGCTCATTGCTCAGGGTGCTGGGTGCTCAGTACTCATGGTGCTGGGTGCTCAGTACTCAGGGTGTTCAGTGCTCAGTACTCAGGGTGCTGGGTGCTCAGTGCTCAGGGTGCTGGGTGCTCAGTACTCAGGGTGCTGGGTGCTCGGTGCTCAGGGTGCTGGGTGCTCAGTGCTCAGGGTGCTGGGTGCTCGGTGCTCGGGGTGCTGGGTGCTCAGTGCTCGGGGTGCTCGGTGCTCAGTACTCAGGGTGCTCAGTGCTCAGTACTCAGGGTGCTGGGTGCTCAGTGCTCAGGGTGCTGGGTGCTCAGTACTCAGGGTTCTGGGTGCTCGGTGCTCAATACGCTGGGTGCTCAGTACTCAGGGTGCAGGGTGCTCAGTACTCAGGGAGCTCGGTGCTCACTACTCAGGGTGCTGGGTGCTCAGTGCTCGGGGTGCTGGGTGCTCAGTACTCAGGGTGCTGGGTGCTCAGTGCTCGGGGTGCTCGGTGCTCAGTACGCTGGGTGCTCAGTACTCAGGGTGCTGGGTGCTCAGTACTCAGGGTGCTGGGTGCTCAGTGCTCAGTGCTCAGGGTGCTGGGTGCTCAGTCCTCAGGGTGCTCAGTACTCAGGGTGCTCGGTGCTCAGTGCTCAGTACTCAGGGTGTTCAGTACTCAGGGTGCTCAGTACTCAGGGTTCTCAGTGCTCAGTGCTCAGGGTGCTGGGTGCTCAGTCCTCAGGGTGCTCAGTACTCAGGGTTCTCAGTGCTCAGTGCTCAGGGTGCTGGGTGCTCAGTTCTCAGGGTGCTCAGTGCTCAGCACTCGGGGTGCTGGGTGCTCAGTGCTCAGGGTGCTCAGTGCTCAGCACTCGGGGTGCTGGGTGCTCAGTGCTCAGGGTGCTCAGTGCTCGGGGAGCTGGGTGCTCAGTGCTCGGAGTTCTGCGTGCTCAGTACTCAGGGTGCTGTGTGCTCAGTGCTCAGTACTCAGCGTGCTGGGTGCTCAGTGCTCAGAGTGTTGGGTGCTCAGTACTCAGGGTGCTGGGTGCTCAGTGCTCAGTGCTCAGGGTGCTCAGTGCTCAGGGTGCTGGGTGCTCAGGGTGCTGGGTGCTCAGTGCTCGGGGTGCTGGTTGCTCAGTGCTCAGGGTGCTGGTGGCTCAGTGCTCAGTGCTCAGGGTGCTGGGTGCTCAGTGCTCAGTGCTCAGGGTGCTGGGTGTTCAGTACTCAGGGTGCTGGGTGCTCAGTACTCAGGGTGCTTGGTGCTCAGTGCTCAGGGTGCTGGTTGCTCAGTGCTCAGGGTGCTGGGTGCTCAGTACTCAGGGTGCTGGGTGCTCAGTACTCAGGGTGCTCGGTGTTCAGTACTCAGTGTGCTGGGTGCTCAGTACTCAAGGTGCTGGGTGCTCAGTGCTCAGGGTGCTGGGTGCTCAGTACTCAGGGTGCTGGGTGCTCAGTGCTCAGTGCTCA
>NW_024543766.1:0-31198 GCF_018167655.1 Microtus oregoni | reverse complement strand
GCTGGGTGCTCAGTGCTCAGGGTGCTGGGTGCTCAGTATTCAGTGTGCTGGGTGCTCAGTGCTCGGGGTGCTCGGTGCTCAGTACTCAAGGTGCTGGGTGCTCAGTGCTCAGGGTGCTGGGTGATCAGTATTCAGCGTGCTGGGTGCTCAGTTCTCGGGGTGCTCGGTGCTCAGTACTCAAGGTGCTGGGTGCTCAGTGCTCAGGGTGCTGGGTGCCCAGTCCTCGGGGTGCTCCGTTCTCAGTGCTCAGGGTGCTGGGTGCTCAGTACTCAGGGTGCTGGGTGCTCAGTGCTCGGGGTGCTGGGTGCTCAGTGCTGAGGGTGGTGCTGGGTGCTCAGTACTCAGGGTGCTGTGTGCTCCGTGCTCAGGGTGCTGGGTGCTCAGTACTAAGGTTCCTGGGTACTAAGTATTCAGGGTGCTCGGTGCTCAGTACTCAGGGTGCTGGGTGCTCAGTGCTCAGGGTGCTGGGTACTCAGTACTCAGGGTGCTGGGTGCTCAGTACTCAGGGTGCTGGGTGCTCAGTGCTCAGGGTGCTTGGTGCTCAGTGCTCAGGGTGCTGGGTGCTCAGTACTCAGGGTGCTGGGTGCTCAGTGCTCAGGGTGCTGGGTGCTCAGTGCTCGGGGTCCTGGGTGCTCAGTGCTCAGGGTGCTGGGTGCTCAGTACTCAGGGTGCTGGGTGCTCAGTGCGCGGGGTGCTGGGTGCTCAGTGCTCAGTGCTCAGGGTGTTGGGTGCTCAGTGCTCAGTGCTCAGGGTGCTGGGTGCTCAGTACTCAGGGTGCTGGGTGCTCAGTGCTCAGGGTGCTGGGTGCTCAGTGCGCGGGGTGCTGGGTGCTCAGTGCTCGGGGTGCTGGGTGCTCAGTGCTCAGTGCTCAGGGTGTTCTGTGCTCAGTGCTCAGTGCTCAGGGTGCTGGGTGCTCAGTACTCAGGGTGCTGGGTGCTCAGTACTCAGGGTGCTGGGTGCTCAGTGCTCAGGGTGCTGGGTGCTCAGGACTCTGGGTGTTGGGTGCTCAGTACTCAGGGTGCTGGGTGCTCAGTGCTCGGGGTGCTGGGTGCTCAGTGCTCTGGGTGCTTGGTGCTCAGTGCTCAGGGTGCTGGGTGCTAAGTCCTCGGGGTGCTCCGTGCTCAGTGCTCAGGGTGCTGGGTGCTCAGTACTCAGGGTGCTCGGTGCTCAGTACTCAGGGTTCTCAGTGCTCAGGGTGATGGGTGCTCAGTACTCAGGGTGCTCAGTGCTCAGTACTCGGGGTGCTGGGTGCTCAGTACTCAGGGTGCTCAGTGCTCAGTACTCGGGGTGCTGGGTGCTCAGTGCTCATTGTGCTCAGTGCTCAGTGCTCGGGGTGCTGGGTGCTCAGTGCTCGGGGCGGTGGGTGCTCAGTGCTCGAGGTGCTGGTTGCTCAGTATTCAGGGTGCTGTGTGCTCAGTGCTCAGTACTCAGCGTGCTGGGTGCTCAGTGCTCAGAGTGTTGGGTGCTCAGTACTCAGGGTGCTGGGTGCTCAGTGCTCAGTGCTCAGGGTGCTCAGTTCTCAGGGTGCTCAGTGCTCAGGGTGCTGGGTGCTCAGGGTGCTGGCTGCTCAGTGCTCGGGGTGCTGGGTACTCAGTGCTCAGTGCTCAGGGTGCTGGGTGCTCAGTGCTCAGTGCTCAGTGCTCAGGGTGCTGGGTGCTCAGTTCTCAGGGTGCTCAGTGCTCAGGGTGCTGGGTGCTCAGTACTCAGGCTTCTGGGTGCTCAGTGCTCGGGGTGCTGGGTGCTCAGTGCTCAGGGTGATCAGTGCTCAGTACTAAGGGTGCTGGGTGCTCAGTGCTCGGGGTGCTGGGTGCTCAGTGCTCAGTGCTCAGTGCTCAGGGTGCTGGTTGCTCAGTACTCAGGGTGCTGGGTGCTCAGTACTCAGGGTGCTGGGTGCTCAGTGCTCAGGGTGCTCTGTGCTCAGTACTCAGGGTGCTGGGAGCTCAGTGCTCGGGGTGCTGCGTGCTCTGTGCTCAGGGTGCTGGGTGCTCAGTGCTCAGGGTGCTGGGTGCTCAGTGCTCAGGGTGCTGGGTGCTCAGTCCTCCGGGTGCTCAGTGCTCAGGGTGCTGGGTGCTCAGTGCTCGGGGTCCTCGGTGCTCAGTACTCAGGTTGCTGAGTGCTCAGTACTCAGGGTGCTGGGTGCTCAGTACTCATGGTGCTGGGTGCTCATTACTCAGGGTGCTGGGTGCTCAGTGCTCAGGGTGCTGGGTGCTCAGTGCGCGGGGTGCTGGGTGCTCAGTGCTCAGTGCTCAGGGTGTTGGGTGCTCAGTGCTCAGTGCTCAGGGTGCTGGGTGCTCAGTACTCAGGGTGCTGGGTGCTCAGTACTCAGGGTGCTGGGTGATCAGTGCTCAGGGTGCTGGGTGCTCAGTGCTCGGGGTGCTGGGTGCTCAGTGCTCGGGGTGCTGGGTGCTCAGTGCTCAGGGTGCTGGGTGCTCAGTATTCAGCGTGCTGGGTGCTCAGTGCTCGGGGTGCTCGGTGCTCAGTACTCAAGGTGCTGGGTGCTCAGTGCTCAGGGTGCTGGGTGATCAGTATTCAGCGTGCTGGGTGCTCAGTTCTCGGGGTGCTCGGTGCTCAGTACTCAAGGTGCTGGGTGCTCAGTGCTCAGGGTGCTGGGTGCCCAGTCCTCGGGGTGCTCCGTTCTCAGTGCTCAGGGTGCTGGGTGCTCAGTACTCAGGGTGCTCAGTGCTCAGTACTCAGGGTGCTGGGTGCTCAGTACTCAGGGTGCTGGGTGCTCAGTGCTCGGGGTGCTGGGTGCTCAGTGCTGAGGGTGGTGCTGGGTGCTCAATACTCAGGGTGCTAAGTGCTCCGTGCTCAGGGTGCTGGGTGCTCAGTACTAAGGTTCCTGGGTACTAAGTATTCAGGGTGCTCGGTGCTCAGTACTCAGGGTGCTGGGTGCTCAGTGCTCAGGGTGCTGGGTACTCAGTACTCAGGGTGCTGGGTGCTCAGTACGCAGGGTGCTGGGTGCTCAGTGCTCAGGGTGCTTGGTGCTCAGTGCTCAGGGTGCTGGGTGCTCAGTACTCAGGGTGCTGGGTGCTCAGTGCTCAGGGTGCTGGGTGCTCAGTGCTCGGGGTCCTGGGTGCTCAGTGATCAGGGTGCTGGGTGCTCAGTACTCAGGGTGCTGGGTGCTCAGTGCGCGGGGTGCTGGGTGCTCAGTGCTCAGTGCTCAGGGTGTTGGGTGCTCAGTGCTCAGTGCTCAGGGTGCTGGGTGCTCAGTACTCAGGGTGCTGGGTGCTCAGTGCTCAGGGTGCTGGGTGCTCAGTGCGCGGGGTGCTGGGTGCTCAGTGCTCGGGGTGCTGGGTGCTCAGTGCTCAGTGCTCAGTGTGTTCTGTGCTCACTGCTCAGTGCTCAGGGTGCTGGGTGCTCAGTACTCAGGGTGCTGGGTGCTCAGTACTCAGGGTGCTGGGTGCTCAGTGCTCAGGGTGCTGGGTGCTCAGGACTCTGGGTGTTGGGTGCTCAGTACTCAGGGTGCTGGGTGCTCAGTGCTCGGGGTGCTGGGTGCTCAGTGCTCGGGGTGCTTGGTGCTCAGTGCTCAGGGTGCTGGGTGCTCAGTATTCAGCGTGCTGGGTGCTCAGTTCTCGGGGTGCTCGGTGCTCAGTACTCAAGGTGCTGGGTGCTCAGTGCTCAGGGTGCTGGGTGCTAAGTCCTCGGGGTGCTCCGTGCTCAGTGCTCAGGGTGCTGGGTGCTCAGTACTCAGGGTGCTCGGTGCTCAGTACTCAGGGTTCTCAGTGCTCAGGGTGCTGGGTGCTCAGTACTCAGGGTGCTCAGTGCTCAGTACTCGGGGTGCTGGGTGCTCAGTACTCAGGGTGCTCAGTGCTCAGTACTCGGGGTGCTGGGTGCTCAGTGCTCAGTGTGCTCAGTGCTCAGTGCTCGGGGTGCTGGGTGCTCAGTCCTCGGGGCGGTGGGTGCTCAGTGCTCGAGGTGCTGGTTGCTCAGTATTCAGGGTGCTGTGTGCTCAGTGCTCAGTACTCAGCGTGCTGGGTGCTCAGTGCTCAGAGTGTTGGGTGCTGAGTACTCAGGGTGCTGGGTGCTCAGTGCTCAGTGCTCAGGGTGCTCAGTTCTCAGGGTGCTCAGTGCTCAGGGTGCTGGGTGCTCAGGGTGCTGGCTGCTCAGTGCTCGGGGTGCTGGGTGCTCAGTGCTCAGTGCTCAGGGTGCTGGGTGCTCAGTGCTCAGTGCTCAGTGCTCAGGGTGCTGGGTGCTCAGTTCTCAGGGTGCTCAGTGCTCAGGGTGCTGGGTGCTCAGTACTCAGGCTTCTGGGTGCTCAGTGCTCGGGGTGCTGGGTGCTCAGTGCTCAGGGTGATCAGTGCTCAGTACTAAGGGTGCTGGGTGCTCAGTGCTCAGGGTGATGGGTGCTCAGTCCTCAGGGTGCTGGGTATTCAGTGCTCAGTGTGCTCAGTACTCAGGGTGCTGGGTGCTCAGTGCTCGGGGTGCTGGGTGCTCAGTACTCAGGGTGCTGGGTGCTCAGTGCGCGGGGTGCTGGGTGCTCAGTGCTCGGGGTGCTGGGTGCTCAGTGCTCAGTGCTCAGGGTGTTGGGTGCTCAGTGCTCAGTGCTCAGGGTGCTGGGTGCTCAGTACTAAGGGTGCTGGGTGCTCAGTACTCAGGGTGCTGGGTGATCAGTGCTCAGGGTGCTGGGTGCTCAGGACTCTGGGTGTTGGGTGCTCAGTACTCAGGGTGCTGGGTGCTCAGTGCTCGGGGTGCTGGGTGCTCAGTGCTCGGGGTGCTGGGTGCTCAGTGCTCAGTGCTCAGTGCTCACGGTGCTGGTTGCTCAGTACTCAGGGTGCTGGGTGCTCAGTACTCAGGGTGCTGGGTGCTCAGTGCTCAGGGTGCTCTGTGCTCAGTACTCAGGGTGCTGGGAGCTCAGTGCTCGGGGTGCTGCGTGCTCTGTGCTCAGGGTGCTGGGTGCTCAGTGCTCAGGGTGCTGGGTGCTCAGTGCTCAGGGTGCTGGGTGCTCAGTCCTCCGGGTGCTCAGTGCTCAGGGTGCTGGGTGCTCAGTGCTCGGGGTCCTCGGTGCTCAGTACTCAGGGTGCTGATTGCTCAGTACTCAGGGTGCTGGGTGCTCAGTACTCATGGTGCTGGGTGCTCATTACTCAGGGTGCTGGGTGCTCAGTGCTCAGGGTGCTGGGTGCTCAGTGCGCGGGGTGCTGGGTGCTCAGTGCTCAGTGCTCAGGGTGTTGGGTGCTCAGTGCTCAGTGCTCAGGGTGCTGGGTGCTCAGTACTCAGGGTGCTGGGTGCTCAGTACTCAGGGTGCTGGGTGATCAGTGCTCAGGGTGCTGGGTGCTCAGTGCTCGGGGTGCTGGGTGCTCAGTGCTCGGGGTGCTGGGTGCTCAGTGCTCAGGGTGCTGGGTGCTCAGTATTCAGCGTGCTGGGTGCTCAGTGCTCGGGGTGCTCGGTGCTCAGTACTCAAGGTGCTGGGTGCTCAGTGCTCAGGGTGCTGGGTGATCAGTATTCAGCGTGCTGGGTGCTCAGTTCTCGGGGTGCTCGGTGCTCAGTACTCAAGGTGCTGGGTGCTCAGTGCTCAGGGTGCTGGGTGCCCAGTCCTCGGGGTGCTCCGTTCTCAGTGCTCAGGGTGCTGGGTGCTCAGTACTCAGGGTGCTCAGTGCTCAGTACTCAGGGTGCTGGGTGCTCAGTACTCAGGGTGCTGGGTGCTCAGTGCTCGGGGTGCTGGGTGCTCAGTGCTGAGGGTGGTGCTGGGTGCTCAGTACTCAGGGTGCTGTGTGCTCCGTGCTCAGGGTGCTGGGTGCTCAGTACTAAGGTTCCTGGGTACGAAGTATTCAGGGTGCTCGGTGCTCAGTACTCAGGGTGCTGGGTGCTCAGTGCTCACGGTGCTGGGTACTCAGTACTCAGGGTGCTGGGTGCTCAGTACTCAGGGTGCTGGGTGCTCAGTGCTCAGGGTGCTTGGTGCTCAGTGCTCAGGGTGCTGGGTGCTCAGTACTCAGGGTGCTGGGTGCTCAGTGCTCAGGGTGCTGGGTGCTCAGTGCTCGGGGTCCTGGGTGCTCAGTGCTCAGGGTGCTGGGTGCTCAGTACTCAGGGTGCTGGGTGCTCAGTGCGCGGGGTGCTGGGTGCTCAGTGCTCAGTGCTCAGGGTGTTGGGTGCTCAGTGCTCAGTGCTCAGGGTGCTGGGTGCTCAGTACTCAGGGTGCTGGGTGCTCAGTGCTCAGGGTGCTGGGTGCTCAGTGCGCGGGGTGCTGGGTGCTCAGTGCTCGGGGTGCTGGGTGCTCAGTGCTCAGTGCTCAGGGTGTTCTGTGCTCAGTGCTCAGTGCTCAGGGTGCTGGGTGCTCAGTACTCAGGGTGCTGGGTGCTCAGTACTCAGGGTGCTGGGTGCTCAGTGCTCAGGGTGCTGGGTGCTCAGGACTCTGGGTGTTGGGTGCTCAGTACTCAGGGTGCTGGGTGCTCAGTGCTCGGGGTGCTGGGTGCTCAGTGCTCTGGGTGCTTGGTGCTCAGTGCTCAGGGTGCTGGGTGCTCAGTATTCAGCGTGCTGGGTGCTCAGTTCTCGGGGTGCTCGGTGTTCAGTACTCAAGGGGCTGGGTGCTCAGTGCTCAGGGTGCTGGGTGCTAAGTCCTCGGGGTGCTCCGTGCTCAGTGCTCAGGGTGCTGGGTGCTCAGTACTCAGGGTGCTCGGTGCTCAGTACTCAGGGTTCTCAGTGCTCAGGGTGATGGGTGCTCAGTACTCAGGGTGCTCAGTGCTCAGTACTCGGGGTGCTGGGTGCTCAGTACTCAGGGTGCTCAGTGCTCAGTACTCGGGGTGCTGGGTGCTCAGTGCTCATTGTGCTCAGTGCTCAGTGCTCGGGGTGCTGGGTGCTCAGTGCTCGGGGCGGTGGGTGCTCAGTGCTCGAGGTGCTGGTTGCTCAGTATTCAGGGTGCTGTGTGCTCAGTGCTCAGTACTCAGCGTGCTGGGTGCTCAGTGCTCAGAGTGTTGGGTGCTCAGTACTCAGGGTGCTGGGTGCTCAGTGCTCAGTGCTCAGGGTGCTCAGTTCTCAGGGTGCTCAGTGCTCAGGGTGCTGGGTGCTCAGGGTGCTGGCTGCTCAGTGCTCGGGGTGCTGGGTGCTCAGTGCTCGGGGTGCTCAGTACTCAGGGTGATGTGTGTTCAGTGCTCAGGGTACTGGGTGCTCAGTACTCAGGGTGCTCGGTGCTTAGTACTCAGGGTGGTGGGTGCTCAGTACTCCGGGTGCTGGGTGCTCAGTGCTCGGGGTGCTCGGTGCTCAGTGCTCAGGGTGCTGGGTGCTCAGTACTCAGGGTGCTCATTGCTCAGGGTGCTGGGTGTTCAGTACTCAGGGTGCTGGGTGCTCAGTACTCAGGGTGCTCAGTGCTCAGTACTCAGGGTGCTCAGTGCTCAGTACTCAGGGTGCTCTGTGCTCAGGGTGCTGGGTGCTCAGTGCTCGGATTGCTGGGTGCTCAGTGCTCACGGTGCTGTGTGCTCAGTACTCAGGGTGCTCAGTACTCAGGGTGCTGGGTGCTCAGTGCTCGGGGTGCTGGGTACTCAGTCCTCAGGGTGCTGGGTGCTCAGTGCTCAGGGTGCTCGGTGCTCAGTGCTCAGGGTGCTGGGTGCTCAGTACTCAGGGTGCTCGGTGCTCAGTACTCAGGGTGCTGGGTGCTCAGTGCTCTGGGTGCTGGGTGCTCAGTACTCAGGGTGCTGGGTGCTCGGTGCTCAGTACACTGGGTGCCCAGTACTCAGGGTGCTGGGTGCTCAGTACTCAGGGTGCTCGGTGCTTGGGGTGCTGGGTGCTCAGTTCTCAGGGTGCTCAGTGCTTGGGGTGCAGGGTGCTCAGTACTCAGGGTGCTGGTTGCTCAGTGCTCAGGGTGCTGGGTGCTGAGTACTCAGGGTGCTGGGTGCTCAGTGCTCATTGTGCTTAGTGCTCAGCACTCGGGGTGCTGGGTGCTCAGTGTTCAGGGTGCTCAGTGCTCAGTGCTCGGGGAGCTGGGTGCTCAGTGCTCGGAGTTCTGCGTGCTCAGTACTCAGGGTGCTGTGTGCTCAGTGCTCAGTACTCAGCGTGCTGGGTGCTCAGTGCTCAGAGTGTTGGGTGCTCAGTACTCAGGGTGCTGGGTGCTCAGTGCTCAGTGCTCAGGATGCTCAGTGCTCAGGGTGCTGGGTGCTCAGGGTGCTGGGTGCTCAGTGCTCGGGGTGCTGGTTGCTCAGTGCTCAGGGTGCTGGGTGCTCAGTGTTCAGTGCTCAGGGTGCTGGGTGCTCAGTGCTCAGTGCTCAGGGTGCTGGGTGTTCAGTACTTAGGGTGCTGGGTGCTCAGTACTCAGGGTGCTTGGTGCTCAGTGCTCAGGGTGCTGGTTGCTCAGTGCTCAGGGTGCTGGGTGCTCAGTACTCAGGGTGCTGGGTACTCAGTACTCAGGGTGCTCGGTGTTCAGTACTCAGGGTGCTGGGTGCTCAGTACTCAGGGTGCTGGGTGCTCAGTACTCAGGGTGCTGGGTGCTCAATGCTCAGGGTGCTGGGTGCTCAGTGCTCAGGGTGCTGGGTGCTCAGTGCTCGGGGTGCTGGGTGCTCAGGGCTGTGGTGCTGGGTGCTCAGTCCTCAGTGCTCAGGGTGCTGGGTGCTCAGTGCTCAGTGCTCAGGGTGCTGGTTGCTCAGTACTCAGGGTGCTGGGTGCTCAGTACTCAGGGTGCTGGGTGCTCAGTACTCAGGGTGCTCTGTGCTCAGTACTCAGGGTGCTGGGAGCTCAGTGCTCGGGGTGCTGCGAGCTCTGTGCTCAGGGTGCTGGGTGCTCAGTGCTCAGGGTGCTGGGTGCTCAGTACTCAGGGTGCTGGGTGCTCAGTGCTCGGGGTGCTCGGGGCTCAGTACTCAAGGTGCTGGGTGCTCAGTGCTCAGGGTGCTGGGTGCTCAGTCCTCGGGGTGCTCCGTGCTCAGTGATCAGGGTGCTGGGTGCTCAGTACTCAGGGTGCTCAGTGCTCAGTACTCAGGGTTCTCAGTGCTCAGTACTCAGGGTGGTGGGTGCTCAGTGCTCAGGGTGCTGGGTGCTCAGTACCCAGGGTGCTCAGTGCTCAGTACTCGGAGTGCTTGGTGCTCAGTACTCAGGGTGCTCAGTGCTCAGTACTCGGGGTGCTGGGTGCTCAGTGCTCAGGGTGCTCAGTGTTCAGTGCTCGGGGTGCTGGGTGCTCAGTGCTCGGGGCGCTGGGTGCTCAGTGCTCGGGGTGCTGGGTGCTCAGTACTCGGGGTGCTGGGTGCTCAGTACTCAGGGTGCTCTGTGCTCAGTACTCAGTACTCAGGGTGCTGGGTGCTCAGTGCTCAGGGTGCTGGGTGCTCAGTAATCTGTGTATTGGGTGCTCAGTACTCAGCGTGCTGGGTGCTCCGTGCTCGAGGTGCTGGGTGCTCAGTGCTCGGGGAGCTCGGTGCTCAGTACTCAGGGTGCTGTGTGCTCAGTACTCAGTGCTCGGGGTCCTGGGTGCTCCGTGCTCGGGGTGCTTAGTGCTCAGTAGTCAGGGTGCTGGGTGCTCAGTACTCAGGGTGCTGGGTGCTCATTCTCGGGGTGCTGGGTGCTCAGTGCTCGGGGTGCTCGATGCTCATTACTCAAGGTGCTGGGTGCTCAGTTCTCAGGGTGCTGGGTGCTCAGTGCTCGGGGTGCTCGGTGCTCAGTACTCAAGGTGCTGTGTGCTCAGTTCTCAGGGTGCTGGGTGCTCAGTTCTCAGGGTGCTGGGTGCTCAGTGCTCAGGGTGCTGGGTGCTCAGTGCTCAGGGTGCTTGGAGCTCAGTGCTCAGGGTCCTGGGTGCTCAGTACTCAGGGTGCTGGGTGCTTAGTACTCAGGGTGCTCAGTGCTCAGTACACAGGGTGCTGGGTGCTCAGTGCTCAGTACTCAGGGTGCTGGGTGCTCAGTGCTCGGGGTGCTGGGTGCTCAGTACTCAGCGTGCTCCGTGCTAAGTACTCAGGGTGCTGGGTGCTCAGTGCTCAGGGTGCTGGGTGCTCGGGGAGCTCGGTGCTCAGTACTCAGGGTGCTGGGTGCTCAGTACTCAGTGCTCGGGGTCCTGGGTGCTCCGTGCTCGGGGTGCTGGGCGCTCAGTGCTCTGGGTGCATAGTGCTCAGTACTCAGGGTGCTGGGTGCTCAGTACTCAGGGTGCTGGGTGCTCATTCTCGGGGTGCTGGGTGCTCAGTGCTCGGGGTGCTGGGTGCTCAGTACTCAGGGTGCTGGGGGCTCAGTACTCGGGGTGCTGGGTGCTCTGTACTCAGGGTGCTGGGTGCTCAGTGCTCGGGCTCCTGGGTGCTCAGTCTCAGGGTGCTGGGTGCTCAGTGCTCAGGGTGCTGGGTGCGCAGTCCTCAGGGTGCTCAGTGCTCATGGTGCTGGGTGCTCAGTGCTCGGGGTGCTCGGTGCTCAGTACTCAGGGTGCTGAGTGCTCAGTACTCAGGATGCTGGGTGCTCAGTACTCATGGTTCTGGGTGCTCAGTACTCAGGGGGCTGGGTGCTCAGTGCTCAGGGTGCTGGGTGCTCAGTGCTCAGGGTGCTGGATGCTCAGTGCTCGGGGTGCTGTGTGCCCAGTGCTCGGGTTGATGGGTGCTCAGTGCTCAGTGCTCAGGGTGTTGGGTGCTCAGTGCTCAGTGCTCAGGGTGCTGGGTGCTCAGTACTCAGGGTGCTGGGTGCTCAGTACTCAGGGTGCTGGGTGCTCAGTGCTCAGGGTGCTGGGTGCTCAGTACTCTGGGTGTTGGGTGCTCAGTACTCAGGGTGCTGGGTGCTCAGTGCTCGGGGTGATGGGTGCTCAGTGCTCAGGGTGCTGTGTGCTCAGTGCTCAGGGTTCTGGGTGTTTAGTACTCAAGGTGCTGGTTGCTCAGTGCTCAGGGTGCTGGGTGCTCAGTCCTCGGGGTGCTCCGTGCTCAGTGCTCAGGGTGCTGGGTGCTCAGTACTCAGGGTACTCGGTGCTCAGTACTCAGGGTTCTCAGTGCTCAGTGCTCAGGGTGCTGGGTGCTCAGTTCTCAGGGTGCTCAGTGCTCAGTACTCGGGGTGCTGGGTGCTCAGTACTCAGGGTGCTGGGTGCTTAGTACTCAGGGTGCTCAGTGCTCAGTACACAGGGTGCTGGGTGCTCAGTGCTCGGGGTGCTGGGTGCTCAGTGCTCAGTACTCAGGGTGCTGGGTGCTCAGTGCTCGGGGTGCTGGGTGCTCAGTACTCAGCGTGCTGGGTGCTCAGTACTCAGGGTGCTGGGTGCTCAGTGCTCAGGGTGCTGGGTGCTCAGTGCTCAGTGTGCTGGGTGCTCAGTGATCGGGGTGCTGGGTGCTCAGTACTCAGGGTGCTCAGTGCTCAGTACTCAGTGCTCGGGGTCCTGGGTGCTCCGTGCTCGGGGTGCTGGGTGCTCAGTGCTCTGGGTGCTTAGTGCTCAGTACTCAGGGTGCTGGGTGCTCAGTACTCAGGGTGCTGGGGGCTCAGTACTCAGGGTGCTGGGTGCTCAGTACTCAGGGTGCTCGGTTCTCAGTACTCAGGGTGTTGGGTGCTCATTCTCGGGGTGCTGGGTGCTCAGTGCTCGGGGTGCTGGGTGCTCAGTACTCAGGGTGCTGGGGGCTCAGTACTCAGGGTGCTGGGTGCTCAGTACTCAGGGTGATCTGTTCTCAGTACTCAGGTTGCAGGGTGCTCAGTGCTCGGGGTGCTGGGTGCTCAGTACTCGGGGTGCTCAGTGCTCAGTACTCAGGGTGCTGGGTGCTCAGTACTCAGGGTGCTGGGTGTTCAGTGCTCGGGGTGCTCGGTGCTCAGTACTCGGTGTGCTGGGTGCTCAGTACTCGGGGTGCTGGGTGCTCAGTGCTCAGGGTGCTGGGTGCTCAGTGCTCGGGGTGCTGGGTGCTCAGTGCTGAGGGTGGTGCTGGGTGCTCAGTACTCAGGGTGCTGGGTGCTCAGTGCTCAGGGTGCTTGGTGCTCAGTACTAAGGGTGTTGGGTGCTCAGTACTCAGGGTGCTCGGTGCTCAGTACTCAGGGTGCTGGGTGCTCAGTGCTCAGGGTGCTGGGTACTCAGTACTCAGGGTGCTGGGTGCTCAGTACTCACTGTGCTGGGTGCTCAGTGCTCAGGGTGCTGGGTGCTCAGTGCTCAGGGTGCTGGGTGCTCAGTACTCAGGGTGCTGGGTGCTCAGTGCTCAGGGTGATCGGTGCTCAGTACTCAGGGTGCTCAGTACTCAGGGTGCTGGGTGCTCAGTGCTCGGGGTGCTGGGTGCTCAGTACTCGGGGTGCTGGGTGCTCTGTACTCAGGGTGCTGGGTGCTCAGTGCTCGGGGTCCTGGGTGCTCAGTGCTCAGGGTGATCGGTGCTCAGTACTCAGGGTGCTGGGTGCTCAGTGCTCAGGGTGCTGGGTGCTCAGTCCTCAGGGTGCTCAGTGCTCAGGGTGCTGGGTGCTCAGTGCTCGGGGTGCTCGGTGCTCAGTACTCAGGGTGCTGAGTGCTCAGTACTCATGGTGCTGGGTGCTCAGTACTCAGGGGGCTGGGTGCTCAGTGCTCAGGGTGCTGGGTGCTCAGTGCTCAGGGTGCTAGGTGCTCAGTGCTCGGGGTGCTGGGTGCTCAGTGCTCGGGGTGCTCGGTGCTCAGTGCTCAGTGCTCAGGGTGTTGGGTGCTCAGTGCTCAGTGCTCAGGGTGCTCTGTGCTCAGTACTCAGGGTGCTGGGTGCTCAGTACTCAGGGTGCTGGGTGCTCAGTGCTCAGGGTGCTGGGTGCTCAGTACTCTGGGTGTTGGGTGCTCAGTACTCAGGGTGCTGGGTGCTCAGTGCTCGGGGTGCTGGGTGCTCAGTGCTCGGGGTGCTGGGTGCTCAGTGCTCAGGGTGCTGGGTGCTCAGTATTCAGGGTGCTGGGTGCTCAATGCTCGGGGTGCTGGGTGCTCAGTACTCAAGGTGCTGGGTGCTCAGTGCTCAGGGTGCTGTGTGCTCAGTCCTCGGTGTGCTCCGTGCTCAGTGCTCAGGGTGCTGGGTGCTCAGTACTCAGGGTGCTCGGTGCTCAGTACTCAGGGTCCTCAGTGCTCAGTGCTCAGGGTGCTGGGTGCTCAGTGCTCAGAGTGTTGGGTGCTCAGTACTCAGGGTGCTGTGTGCTCAGTGCTCAGTACTCAGCGTGCTGGGTGCTCAGTGCTCAGAGTGTTGGGTGCTCAGTACTCAGGGTGCTGGGTGCTCAGTGCTCAGTGCTCAGGGTGCTCAGTGCTCAGGGTGCTGGGTGCTCAGGGTGCTGGGTGCTCAGTGCTCGGGGTGCTGGTTGCTCAGTGCTCAGGGTGCTGGGTGCTCAGTGTTCAGTGCTCAGGGTGCTGGGTGCTCAGTGCTCAGTGCTCAGGGTGCTGGGTGTTCAGTACTCAGGGTGCTGGGTGCTCAGTACTCAGGGTGCTTGGTGCTCAGTGCTCAGGGTGCTGGTTGCTCAGTGCTCAGGGTGCTGGGTGCTCAGTACTCAGGGTGCTGGGTACTCAGTACTCAGGGTGCTCGGTGTTCAGTACTCAGGGTGCTGGGTGCTCAGTACTCAAGTTGCTGGGTGCTCAGTGCTCAGGGTGCTGGGTGCTCAGTACTCAGGGTGCTGGGTGCTCAGTGCTCAGTGCTCAGGGTGCTGGGTGCTCAGTCCTCAGGGTGCTCAGTACTCAGGGTGCTCGGTGCTCAGTGCTCAGTACTCAGGGTGTTCAGTACTCAGGGTGCTGGGTGCTCAGTGCTTGGGGTGCTGGGTGCTCAGTACTCAGGGTGCTGGGTGCTCAGTACTCAGGGTGCTGGGTGCTCAGTACTCAGGGTGCTGGGTGCTCAGTGCTCGGGGTGCTGGGTGCTCAGTGCTCAGGGTGATCGGTGCTCAGTGCTCAGGGTGCTGGATGCTCAGTCCTCAGGGTGCTCAGTGCTCAAGGTGCTGGGTGCTCAGTGCTCGGGGTGCTCGGTGCTCAGTACTCAGGGTGCTGAGTGCTCAGTACTCAGGGTGCTGGGTGCTCAGTACTCAGGGTGCTGGGTGCTCAGTACTCAGGGTGCTGGGTGCTCAGTGCTCAGGGTGCTGGGTGCTCAGTGCTCAGGGTGCTGGCTGCTCAGTGCTCGGTGTGCTGGGTGCTCAGTGCTCGGGGTGCTGGGTGCTCAGTGCTCAGGGCTCAGGGTGCTGGGTGCTCAGTGATCAGTGCTCAGGGTGCTGGGTGCTCAGTGCTCAGGGTGCTGGGTGCTCAGTGCTCGGGGTGCTGGGTGCTCAGTGCTCAAGGTGCTGGGTGCTCAGTGCTCGGGGTGCTCGGTGCTCAGTACTCAGGGTGCTGGGTGCTCAGTGCTCGGGGTGCTCGGTGCTCAGTACGTTGGGTGCTCACTACTCAGGGTGCTGGGTGCTCAGTCCTCAGGGTGCTCAGTGCTCAAGGTGCTGGGTGCTCAGTGCTCAGGGTGCTGGGTGTTCAGTACTCAGGGTGCTGAGTGCTCAGTACTCAGGGTTCTCAGTGCTCAGTGCTCAGGGTGCTGGGTGCTCAGTGCTCAGGGTGCTCAGTGCTCAGCACTCGGGGTGCTGGGTGCTCAGTGCTCAGCGTGCTCAGTGCTCAGCACTCGGGGTGCTGGGTGCTCAGTGCTCAGGGTGCTCAGTGCTCAGTGCTCGGGGAGCTGGGTGCTCAGTGCTCGGAGTTCTGCGTGCTCAGTACTCAGGGTGCTGTGTGCTCAGTGCTCAGTACTCAGCGTGCTGGGTGCTCAGTGCTCAGAGTGTTGGGTGCTCAGTACTCAGGGTGCTGGGTGCTCAGTGCTCAGGGTGCTCAGTGCTCAGGGTGCTCAGTGCTCAGGGTGCTGGGTGCTCAGGGTGCTGGGTGCTCAGTGCTCGGGGTGCTGGTTGCTCAGTGCTCAGGGTGCTGGGTGCTCAGGGTTCAGTGCTCAGGGTGCTGGGTGCTCAGTGCTCAGTGCTCAGGGTGCTGGGTGTTCAGTACTCAGGGTGCTGGGTGCTCAGTACACAGGGTGCTTGGTTCTCAGTGCTCAGGGTCCTGGTTGCTCAGTGCTCAGGGTGCTGGGTGCTCAGTACTCAGGGTGCTGGGTACTCAGTACTCAGGGTGCTCGGTGTTCAGTACTCAGGGTGCTGGGTGCTCAGTACTCAAGGTGCTGGGTGCTCAGTGCTCAGGGTGCTGGGTGCTCAGTACTCAGGGTGCTGGGTGCTCAGTGCTCAGTGCTCAGGGTGCTGGGTGCTCAGTCCTCAGGGTGCTCAGTACTCAGGGTGCTCGGTGCTCAGTGCTCAGTACTCAGGGTGTTCAGTACTCAGGGTGCTGGGTGCTCAGTGCTTGGGGTGCTGGGTGCTCAGTACTCAGGGTGCTGGGTGCTCAGTACTCAGGGTGCTGGGTGCTCAGTACTCAGGGTGCTGGGTGCTCAGTGCTCGGGGTGCTGGGTGCTCAGTGCTCAGGGTGATCGGTGCTCAGTGCTCAGGGTGCTGGATGCTCAGTCCTCAGGGTGCTCAGTGCTCAAGGTGCTGGGTGCTCAGTGCTCGGGGTGCTCGGTGCTCAGTACTCAGGGTGCTGAGTGCTCAGTACTCAGGGTGCTGGGTGCTCAGTACTCAGGGTGCTAGGTGCTCAGTACTCAGGGTGCTGGGTGCTCAGTGCTCAGGGTGCTGGGTGCTCAGTGCTCAGGGTGCTGGGTGCTCAGTGCTCGCGGTGCTGGGTGCTCAGTGCTCAGGGTGCTGGGTGCTCAGTGCTCAGGGTGCTGGGTGCTCAGTACTCGGGGTGCTGGGTGCTCAGTACTCAGGTTGCGGGCTGCTCAGTACTCAGGGTGCTGGGTGATCAGTACTCGGGTGCTGGGTGCTCAGTGCTCAGGGTGCTGGGTGCTCAGTGCTCGGGGTGCTGGGTGCTCAGTGCTCAGTACTCAGGGTGCTTGGGTGCTCAGTGCTCGGGGTGCTGGGTGCTCAGTGCTTAGTACTCAGGGCGCTGGGTGCTCAGTGCTCAGGGTGCTGGGTGCTCAGTGCTCAGGGTGCTGGGTGCTCAGTGCTCAGGGTGCTGGGTGCTCAGTACTCAGGGTGCTGGGTGCTCAGTGCTCAGATTGCTGGGTGGTCAGTGCTCGGGGTGCTCGGTGCTCAGTGCTCAATGTGCTGGGTGCTCAGTACTCAGGGTGCTCATTGCACAGGGTCCTGGGTGCTCAGTACTCAGGGTGCTGGGTGCTCAGTGCTCAGGGTGCTCGGTGCTCAGTACGTTGGGTGCTCAGTACTCAGGGTGCTGGGTGCTCAGTGCTCAGGGTGCTGGGTGCTCAGTGCTCAGGGTGCTGGGTGTTCAGTGCTCAGGGTGCTGGGTGCTCGGTGCTCGGGGTGCTGGGTGCTCAGTGCTCGGGGTGCTCGGAGCTCAATACTCAGGGTGCTCACTGCTCAGTACTCCGGCTGCTGGGTGCTCAGTGCAAGGGGTGCTGATTGCTCAGTGCTCGGGGTGCTGGGTGCTCGGTGCTCGGGGTGCTGGGTGCTCAGTACTCGGGGTGGTGGGTGCTCAGTACTCAGGGTGCTTAGTGCTCAGTACTCAGGGTGCTGGGTGCTCAGTACTCAGGGTGCTGGGTGCTCATTCTCGGGGTGCTGGGTGCTCAGTGCTCGGGGTACTGGGTGCTCAGTACTCAGGGTGCTGGGGGCTCAGTACTCAGGGTGCTGGGTGCTCAGTACTCAGGGTGCTCGGTTCTCAGTACTCAGGGTGTTGGGTGCTCATTCTCGGGGTGCTGGGTGCTCAGTGCTCGGGGTGCTGGGTGCTCAGTACTCAGGGTGCTGGGGGCTCAGTACTCAGGGTGCTGGGTGCTCAGTACTCAGGGTGATCTGTTCTCAGTACTCAGGTTGCTGGGTGCTCAGTGCTCGGGGTGCTGGGTGCTCAGTACTCGGGGTGCTCAGTGCTCAGTTCTCACTGTGCTGGGTGCTCAGTACTCACGGTGCTGGGTGTTCAGTGCTCAGGGTGCTCGGTGCTCAGTACTCGGTGTGCTGGGTGCTCAGTACTCGGGGTGCTGGGTGCTCAGTGCTCAGGGTGCTGGGTGCTCAGTGCTCGGGGTGCTGGGTGCTCAGTGCTGAGGGTGGTGCTGGGTGCTCAGTACTCAGGGTGCTGGGTGCTCAGTGCTCAGGGTGCTTGGTGCTCAGTACTAAGGGTGCTGGGTGCTCAGTACTCAGGGTGCTCAGTGATCAGTACTCAGGGTGCTGGGTGCTCAGTGCTCAGGGTGCTGGGTACTCAGTACTCAGGGTGCTGGGTGCTCAGTACTAACTGTGCTGGGTGCTCAGTGCTCAGGGTGCTGGGTGCTCAGTGCTCAGGGTGCTGGGTGCTCAGTACTCAGGGTGCTGGGTGCTCAGTGCTCAGGGTGATCGGTGCTCAGTACTCAGGGTGCTCAGTACTCAGGGTGCTGGGTGCTCAGTGCTCAGGGTGCTGGGTGCTCAGTGCTCAGGGTGCTGGGTGCTCAGTACTCAGGGTGCTCAGTACTCAGGGTGCTGGGTGCTCAGTGCTCGGGGTGCTGGGTGCTCAGTACTCGGGGTGCTGGGTGCTCTGTACTCAGGGTGCTGGGTGCTCAGTGCTCGGGGTCCTGGGTGCTCAGTTCTCAGGGTGATCGGTGCTCAGTACTCAGGGTGCTGGGTGCTCAGTGCTCAGGGTGCTGGGTGCTCAGTCCTCAGGGTGCTCAGTGCTCAGGGTGCTGGGTGCTCAGTGCTCGGGGTGCTCGGTGCTCAGTACTCAGGGTGCTGAGTGCTCAGTACTCAGGGTGCTGGGTGCTCAGTACTCATGGTGCTGGGTGCTCAGTACTCAGGGGGCTGGGTGCTCAGTGCTCAGGGTGCTGGGTGCTCAGTGCTCAGGGTGCTAGGTGCTCAGTGCTCGGGGTGCTGGGTGCTCAGTGCTCAGGGTGCTCGGTGCTCAGTGCTCAGTGCTCAGGGTGTTGGGTGCTCAGTGCTCAGTGCTCAGGGTGCTGTGTGCTCAGTACTCAGGGTGCTGGGTGCTCAGTACTCAGGGTGCTGGGTGCTCAGTGCTCAGGGTGCTGGGTGCTCAGTACTCAGGGTGCTCGGTGCTCAGTACTCAGCGTTCTCAGTGCTCAGTGCTCAGGGTGCTGGGTGCTCAGTTCTCAGGTTGCTCAGTGCTCAGCACTCGGGGTGCTGGGTGCTCAGTGCTCAGGGTGCTCAGTGCTCAGCACTCGGGGTGCTGGGTGCTCAGTGCTCAGGGTGCTCAGTGCTCAGTGCTCGGGGAGCTGGGTGCTCAGTGCTCGGAGTTCTGCGTGCTCAGTACTCAGGGTGCTGTGTGCTCAGTGCTCAGTACTCAGCGTGCTGGGTGCTCAGTGCTCAGAGTGTTGGGTGCTCAGTACTCAGGGTGCTGGGTGCTCAGTGCTCAGTGCTCAGGGTGCTCAGTGCTCAGGGTGCTCAGTGCTCAGGGTGCTGGGTGCTCAGGGTGCTGGGTGCTCAGTGCTCGGGGTGCTGGTTGCTCAGTGCTCAGGGTGCTGGGTGCTCAGGGTTCAGTGCTCAGGGTGCTGGGTGCTCAGTGCTCAGTGCTCAGGGTGCTGGGTGTTCAGTACTCAGGGTGCTGGGTGCTCAGTACACAGGGTGCTTGGTTCTCAGTGCTCAGGGTGCTGGTTGCTCAGTGCTCAGGGTGCTGGGTGCTCAGTACTCAGGGTGCTGGGTACTCAGTACTCAGGGTGCTCGGTGTTCAGTACTCAGGGTGCTGGGTGCTCAGTACTCAAGGTGCTGGGTGCTCAGTGCTCAGGGTGCTAGGTGCTCAGTACTCAGGGTGCTGGGTGCTCAGTGCTCAGTGCTCAGGGTGCTGGGTGCTCAGTCCTCAGGGTGCTCAGTACTCAGGGTGCTCGGTGCTCAGTGCTCAGTACTCAGGGTGTTCAGTACTCAGGGTGCTGGGTGCTCAGTGCTTGGGGTGCTGTGTGCTCAGTACTCAGGGTGCTGGGTGCTCAGTACTCAGGGTGCTGGGTGCTCAGTACTCAGGGTGCTGGGTGCTCAGTGCTCGGGGTGCTGGGTGCTCAGTGCTCAGGGTGATCGGTGCTCAGTGCTCAGGGTGCTGGATGCTCAGTCCTCAGGGTGCTCAGTGCTCAAGGTGCTGGGTGCTCAGTGCTCGGGGTGCTCGGTGCTCAGTACTCAGGGTGCTGAGTGCTCAGTACTCAGGGTGCTGGGTGCTCAGTACTCAGGGTGCTGGGTGCTCAGTACTCAGGGTGCTGGGTGCTCAGTGCTCAGGGTGCTGGGTGCTCAGTGCTCAGGGTGCTGGGTGCTCAGTGCTCGCGGTGCTGGGTGCTCAGTGCTCAGGGTGATGGGTGCTCAGTGCTCAGGGTGCTGGGTGCTCAGTACTCGGGGTGCTGGGTGCTCAGTACTCAGGTTGCGGGCTGCTCAGTACTCAGGGTGCTGGGTGATCAGTACTCGGGTGCTGGGTGCTCAGTGCTCAGGGTGCTGGGTGCTCAGTGCTCGGGGTGCTGGGTGCTCAGTGCTCAGTACTCAGGGTGCTTGGGTGCTCAGTGCTCGGGGTGCTGGGTGCTCAGTGCTTAGTACTCAGGGCGCTGGGTGCTCAGTGCTCAGGGTGCTGGGTGCTCAGTGCTCAGGGTGCTGGGTGCTCAGTGCTCAGGGTGCTGGGTGCTCAGTACTCAGGGTGCTGGGTGCTCAGTGCTCAGATTGCTGGGTGGTCAGTGCTCGGGGTGCTCGGTGCTCAGTGCTCAATGTGCTGGGTGCTCAGTACTCAGGGTGCTCATTGCACAGGGTCCTGGGTGCTCAGTACTCAGGGTGCTGGGTGCTCAGTGCTCAGGGTGCTCGGTGCTCAGTACGTTGGGTGCTCAGTACTCAGGGTGCTGGGTGCTCAGTGCTCAGGGTGCTGGGTGCTCAGTGCTCAGGGTGCTGGGTGTTCAGTGCTCAGGGTGCTGGGTGCTCGGTGCTCGGGGTGCTGGGTGCTCAGTGCTCGGGGTGCTCGGAGCTCAATACTCAGGGTGCTCACTGCTCAGTACTCCGGCTGCTGGGTGCTCAGTGCAAGGGGTGCTGATTGCTCAGTGCTCGGGGTGCTCGGTGCTCATTACGCTGGGTGCTCAGTACTCGGGGTGGTGGGTGCTCAGTACTCAGGGTGCTTAGTGCTCAGTACTCAGGGTGCTGGGTGCTCAGTACTCAGGGTGCTGGGTGCTCATTCTCGGGGTGCTGGGTGCTCAGTGCTCGGGGTACTGGGTGCTCAGTACTCAGGGTGCTGGGGGCTCAGTACTCAGGGTGCTGGGTGCTCAGTACTCAGGGTGCTCGGTTCTCAGTACTCAGGGTGTTGGGTGCTCATTCTCGGGGTGCTGGGTGCTCAGTGCTCGGGGTGCTGGGTGCTCAGTACTCAGGGTGCTGGGGGCTCAGTACTCAGGGTGCTGGGTGCTCAGTACTCAGGGTGATCTGTTCTCAGTACTCAGGTTGCTGGGTGCTCAGTGCTCGGGGTGCTGGGTGCTCAGTACTCGGGGTGCTCAGTGCTCAGTACTCACTGTGCTGGGTGCTCAGTACTCACGGTGCTGGGTGTTCAGTGCTCAGGGTGCTCGGTGCTCAGTACTCGGTGTGCTGGGTGCTCAGTACTCGGGGTGCTGGGTGCTCAGTGCTCAGGGTGCTGGGTGCTCAGTGCTCGGGGTGCTGGGTGCTCAGTGCTGAGGGTGGTGCTGGGTGCTCAGTACTCAGGGTGCTGGGTGCTCAGTGCTCAGGGTGCTTGGTGCTCAGTACTAAGGGTGCTGGGTGCTCAGTACTCAGGGTGCTCAGTGCTCAGTACTCAGGGTGCTGGGTGCTCAGTGCTCAGGGTGCTGGGTACTCAGTACTCAGGGTGCTGGGTGCTCAGTACTAACTGTGCTGGGTGCTCAGTGCTCAGGGTGCTGGGTGCTCAGTGCTCAGGGTGCTGGGTGCTCAGTACTCAGGGTGCTGGGTGCTCAGTGCTCAGGGTGATCGGTGCTCAGTACTCAGGGTGCTCAGTACTCAGGGTGCTGGGTGCTCAGTGCTCGGGGTGCTGGGTGCTCAGTACTCGGGGTGCTGGGTGCTCTGTACTCAGGGTGCTGGGTGCTCAGTGCTCGGGGTCCTGGGTGCTCAGTGCTCAGGGTGATCGGTGCTCAGTACTCAGGGTGCTGGGTGCTCAGTGCTCAGGGTGCTGGGTGCTCAGTCCTCAGGGTGCTCAGTGCTCAGGGTGCTGGGTGCTCAGTGCTCGGGGTGCTCGGTGCTCAGTACTCAGGGTGCTGAGTGCTCAGTACTCAGGGTGCTGGGTGCTCAGTACTCATGGTGCTGGGTGCTCAGTACTCAGGGGGCTGGGTGCTCAGTGCTCAGGGTGCTGGGTGCTCAGTGCTCAGGGTGCTAGGTGCTCAGTGCTCGGGGTGCTGGGTGCTCAGTGCTCGGGGTGCTCGGTGCTCAGTGCTCAGTGCTCAGGGTGTTGGGTGCTCAGTGCTCAGTGCTCAGGGTGCTGTGTGCTCAGTACTCAGGGTGCTGGGTGCTCAGTACTCAGGGTGCTGGGTGCTCAGTGCTCAGGGTGCTGGGTGCTCAGTACTCAGGGTGCTCGGTGCTTAGTACTCAGGGTTCTCAGTGCTCAGTGCTCAGGGTGCTGGGTGCTCAGTTCTCAGGGTGCTCAGTGCTCAGCACTCGGGGTGCTGGGTGCTCAGTGCTCAGGGTGCTCAGTGCTCAGCACTCGGGGTGCTGGGTGCTCAGTGCTCAGGGTGCTCAGTGCTCAGTGCTCGGGGAGCTGGGTGCTCAGTGCTCGGAGTTCTGCGTGCTCAGTACTCAGGGTGCTGTGTGCTCAGTGCTCAGTACTCAGCGTGCTGGGTGCTCAGTGCTCAGAGTGTTGGGTGCTCAGTACTCAGGGTGCTGGGTGCTCAGTGCTCAGTGCTCAGGGTGCTCAGTGCTCAGGGTGCTCAGTGCTCAGGGTGCTGGGTGCTCAGGGTGCTGGGTGCTCAGTGCTCGGGGTGCTGGTTGCTCAGTGCTCAGGGTGCTGGGTGCTCAGGGTTCAGTGCTCAGGGTGCTGGGTGCTCAGTGCTCAGTGCTCAGGGTGCTGGGTGTTCAGTACTCAGGGTGCTGGGTGCTCAGTACACAGGGTGCTTGGTTCTCAGTGCTCAGGGTGCTGGTTGCTCAGTGCTCAGGGTGCTGGGTGCTCAGTACTCAGGGTGCTGGGTACTCAGTACTCAGGGTGCTCGGTGTTCAGTACTCAGGGTGCTGGGTGCTCAGTACTCAAGGTGCTGGGTGCTCAGTGCTCAGGGTGCTGGGTGCTCAGTACTCAGGGTGCTGGGTGCTCAGTGCTCAGTGCTCAGGGTGCTGGGTGCTCAGTCCTCAGGGTGCTCAGTACTCAGGGTGCTCGGTGCTCAGTGCTCAGTACTCAGGGTGTTCAGTACTCAGGGTGCTGGGTGCTCAGTGCTTGGGGTGCTGGGTGCTCAGTACTCAGGGTGCTGGGTGCTCAGTACTCAGGGTGCTGGGTGCTCAGTACTCAGGGTGCTGGGTGCTCAGTGCTCGGGGTGCTGGGTGCTCAGTGCTCAGGGTGATCGGTGCTCAGTGCTCAGGGTGTTGGATGCTCAGTCCTCAGGGTGCTCAGTGCTCAAGGTGCTGGGTGCTCAGTGCTCGGGGTGCTCGGTGCTCAGTACTCAGGGTGCTGAGTGCTCAGTACTCAGGGTGCTGGGTGCTCAGTACTCAGGGTGCTGGGTGCTCAGTACTCAGGGTGCTGGGTGCTCAGTGCTCAGGGTGCTGGGTGCTCAGTGCTCAGGGTGCTGGGTGCTCAGTGCTCGGGGTGCTGGGTGCTCAGTGCTCGGGGTGCTCGGTGCTCAGTTCTCAGGGCTCAGGGTGCTGGGTGCTCAGTGATCAGTGCTCAGTGTGCTGGGTGCTCAGTGCTCAGGGTGCTGGGTGCTCAGTGCTCGGGGTGCTGGGTGCTCAGTGCTCAAGGTGCTGGGTGCTCAGTGCTCGGCGTGCTCGGTGCTCAGTACTCAGGGTGCTGGGTGCTCAGTGCTCGGGGTGCTCGGTGCTCAGTACGTTGGGTGCTCACTACTCAGGGTGCTGGGTGCTCAGTGCTCAGGGTACTGGGTGCTCAGTGCTCAGGGTGCTGGGTGCTCAGTGCTCAGGGTGCTGGGTGTTCAGTACTCAGGGTGCTGGGTGCGCAGTGCTCGCGGTGCTGGGTGCTCAGTGCTCAGGGTGCTGGGTGCTCAGTGCTCAGGGTGCTGGGTGCTCAGTACTCGGGGTGCTGGGTGCTCAGTACTCAGGTTGCGGGCTGCTCAGTACTCAGGGTGCTGGGTGATCAGTACTCGGGTGCTGGGTGCTCAGTGCTCAGGGTGCTGGGTGCTCAGTGCTCGGGGTGCTGGGTGCTCAGTGCTCAGTACTCAGGGTGCTTGGGTGCTCAGTGCTCGGGGTGCTGGGTGCTCAGTGCTTAGTACTCAGGGTGCTGGGTGCTCAGTGCTCGGGGTGCTGGGTGCTCAGTGCTCAGGGTGCTGGGTGCTCAGTGCTCAGGGTGCTGGGTGCTCAGTACTCAGGGTGCTGGGTGCTCAGTGCTCAGATTGCTGGGTGGTCAGTGCTCGGGGTGCTCGGTGCTCAGTGCTCAATGTGCTGGGTGCTCAGTACTCAGGGTGCTCATTGCACAGGGTCCTGGGTGCTCAGTACTCAGGGTGCTGGGTGCTCAGTGCTCAGGGTGCTCGGTGCTCAGTACGTTGGGTGCTCAGTACTCAGGGTGCTGGGTGCTCAGTGCTCAGGGTGCTGGGTGCTCAGTGCTCAGGGTGCTGGGTGTTCAGTGCTCAGGGTGCTGGGTGCTCGGTGCTCGGGGTGCTGGGTGCTCAGTGCTCGGGGTGCTCGGAGCTCAATACTCAGGGTGCTCACTGCTCAGTACTCCGGCTGCTGGGTGCTCAGTGCAAGGGGTGCTGATTGCTCAGTGCTCAGGGTGCTCGGTGCTCATTACGCTGGGTGCTCAGTACTCGGGGTGGTGGGTGCTCAGTACTCAGGGTGCTGGGTGTTCAGTACTCAGGGTGCTGGGTTCTTAGTACTCAGGGTGCTCAGTGCTCAGTACTTAGGGTGCTCAGTGCTCAGTGCTCGGGGTGCTGGGTGCTCAGTGCTCGGGGTGCTGGGTGCTCAGTGCTCGGGGTGCTGTGTGCTCAGTGCTCAGGGTGCTGGGTGCTCAGTGCTCAGAGTGCTGGGTTCTCAATACTCACGGTGCTCGGTGCTCATTACTCAGAGTGCTCAGTGCTCAGTACTCAGCGTGCTGGGTGCTCAGTGCTCAGGGTGCTCGGTGCTCAGTACTCAGGGTGCTCAGTGCTCAGTACTCAGCGTGCTGGGTGCTCAGTGCTCAGGGTGCTGGGTGCTCAGTACTCAGGGTGCTGGGTGCTTAGTACTCAGGGTGCTCGGTCCTCAGTGCTCAGAGTGCTGGGTGCTCAGTACTCAGGGTGCTGGGTGCTCAGTGCTCAGGGTGCTCAGTGCTCAGTACTCAGGGTGCTCGGTGCTCAGTGCTCAGGGTGCTCAGTGCTCAGTACTCAGGGTGCTCAGTGCTCAGTGCTCTGGGTGCTGGGTGCTCAGTGCTCGGGGTGCTGGGTGCTCAGTGCTCAGGATGCTGGGTGCTCAGTACTCAGGGTGCTCAGTGCTCAGGGTGCTGGGTGCTCAGTGCTCGGGGTGCTGGGTACTCAGTGCTCAGTACACAGGGTGCTGAGTGCTCAGTGCTCAGGGTGCTAGGTGCTCAGGGTGCTGGGTGCTCAGTGCTCGAGGTGCTGGTTGCTCAGTGCTCAGGGTGCTGGGTGCTCAGTGCTCAGTGCTCAGGGTGCTGGGTGCTCAGTGCTCAGTGCTCAGGGTGCTGGGTGATCAGTACTCAGGGTGCTCATTGCTCAGGGTGCTGGGTGCTCAGTACTCATGGTGCTGGGTGCTCAGTACTCAGGGTGCTCAGTGCTCAGTACTCAGGGTGCTGGGTGCTCAGTGCTCAGGGTGCTGGGTGCTCAGTACTCAGGGTGCTGGGTGCTCGGTGCTCAGGGTGCTGGGTGCTCAGTGCTCAGGGTGCTGGGTGCTCGGTGCTTGGGGTGCTGGGTGCTCAGTGCTCGGGGTGCTCGGTGCTCAGTACTCAGGGTGCTCAGTGCTCAGTACTCAGGGTGCTGGGTGCTCAGTGCTCAGGGTGCTGGGTGCTCAGTACTCAGGGTGCTGGGTGCTCGGTGCTCAATACGCTGGGTGCTCATTACTCAGGGTGCTGGGTGCTCAGTACTCAGGGTGCTCGGTGCTCACTACTCAGGGTGCTGGGTGCTCAGTGCTCGGGGTGCTGGGTGCTCAGTACTCAGGGTGCTGGGTGCTCAGTGCTCGGGGTGCTCGGTGCTCAGTACGCTGGGTGCTCAGTACTCAGGGTGCTGGGTGCTCAGTACTCAGGGTGCTCAGTGCTCAGTACTTAGGGTGCTCAGTGCTCAGTGCTCAGGGTGCTGGGTGCTCAGTGCTCGGGGTGCTGGGTGCTCAGTGCTCGGGGTGCTGGGTGCTCAGTGCTCGGGGTGCTGGGTGCTCAGGGCTCAGGGTGCTGGGTGCTCAGTACTCAGGGTGCTCGGTGCTCAGTACTCAGGGTTCTCAGTGCTCAGTGCTCAGGGTGCTGGGTGCTCAGTTCTCAGGGTGCTCAGTGCTCAGCACACGGGGTGCTGGGTGCTCAGTGCTCAGGGTGCTCAGTGCTCAGCACTCGGGGTGCTGGGTGCTCAGTGCTCAGGGTGCTCAGTGCTCAGTGCTCGGGGAGCTGGGTGCTCAGTGCTCGGAGTTCTGCGTGCTCAGTACTCAGAGTGTTGGGTGCTCAGTACTCAGGGTGCTGGGTGCTCAGTGCTCAGTGCTCAGGGTGCTCAGTGCTCAGGGTGCTGGGTGCTCAGGGTGCTGTTTGCTCAGTGCTCGGGGTGCTGGTTGCTCAGTGCTCAGGGTGCTGGGTGCTCAGTGCTGAGGGTGCTGAGTGCTCAGTACTCAGGGTGCTGGGTGCTCGGTGCTCAGTACTCAGGGTGCTGAGTGCTCAGTACTCAGGGTGCTGGGTGCTCAGTACTCAGGGTGCTGGGTGCTCATTGCTCTGGGTGCTGGGTGCTCAGTGCTCGGGGTGCTGGGTGCTCAGTACTCAGGGTGCTGGGTGCTCAGTACTCAGGGTGCTCAGTGCTCAGTACTCAGCGTGCTGGGTGCTCAGTGCTCAGGGTGCTGGGTGCTCAGTACTCAGGGTGCTGGGTGCTTAGTACTCAGGGTGCTCGGTCCTCAGTGCTCAGGGTGCTGGGTGCTCAGTGCTCAGGGTGCTCAGTGCTCAGTACTCAGGGTGCTCAGTGCTCATTGCTCTGGGTGCTGGGTGCTCAGTGCTCGGGGTGCTGGGTGCTCAGTGCTCAGGGTGCTGGGTGCTCAGTACTCAGGGTGCTCAGTGCTCAGGGTGCTGGGTGCTCAGTGCTCGGGGTGCTGGGTACTCAGTGCTCAGTACACAGGGTGCTGAGTGCTCAGTGCTCAGGGTGCTGGGTGCTCAGGTTGCTGGGTGCTCAGTGCTCGGGGTGCTGGTTGCTCAGTGCTCAGGGTGCTGGGTGCTCAGTGCTCAGTGCTCAGGGTGCTGGGTGCTCAGTGCTCAGTGCTCAGGGTGCTGGGTGATCAGTACTCAGGGTGCTCATTGCTCAGGGTGCTGGGTGCTCAGTACTCATGGTGCTGGGTGCTCAGTACTCAGGGTGCTCAGTGCTCAGTACTCAGGGTGCTGGGTGCTCAGTGCTCAGGGTGCTGGGTGCTCAGTACTCAGGGTGCTGGGTGCTCGGTGCTCAGGGTGCTGGGTGCTCAGTGCTCAGGGTGCTGGGTGCTCGGTGCTCGGGGTGCTGGGTGCTCAGTGCTCGGGGTGCTCGTTGCTCAGTACTCAGGGTGCTCAGTGCTCAGTACTCAGGGTGCTGGGTGCTCAGTGCTCAGGGTGCTGGGTGCTCAGTACTCAGGGTGCTGGGTGCTCGGTGCTCAATACGCTGAGTGCTCGGTACTCAGGGTGCTGGGTGCTCAGTACTCAGGGTGCTCGGTGCTCACTACTCAGGGTGCTGGGTGCTCAGTGCTCGGGGTGCTGGGTGCTCAGTACTCAGGGTGCTGGGTGCTCAGTGCTCCGGGTGCTCGGTGCTCAGTACGGTGGGTGCTCAGTACTCAGGGTGCTGGGTGCTCAGTACTCAGGGTGCTCAGTGCTCAGTACTTAGGGTGCTGGGTGCTCGGTGCTCAATACGCTGGGTGCTCGGTACTCAGGGTGCTGGGTGCTCAGTACTCAGTGTGCTCGGTGCTCACTACTCAGGGTGCTGGGTGCTCAGTGCTCGGGGTGCTGGGTGCTCAGTACTCAGGGTGCTGGGTGCTCAGTGCTCGGGGTGCTCGGTGCTCAATACGCTGGGTGCTCGGTACTCAGGGTGCTGGGTGCTCAGTACTCAGGGTGCTCGGTGCTCACTACTCAGGGTGCTGGGTGCTCAGTACTCAGGGTGCTGTGTGCTCAGTGCTCGGGGTGCTCGGTGCTCAGTGCTCAGTGCTCAGTGCTCAGGGTGCTGGGTGCTCAGTGCTCGGGGTGCTGGGTGCTCAGTGCTCGGGGTGCTGGGTGCTCAGTGCTCTGGGTGCTGGGTGCTCAGGGCTCAGGTGCTGGGTGCTCAGTACTCAGGGTGCTGGGTGCTCAGTACTCAGGGTTCTCAGTGCTCAGTGCTCAGGGTGCTGGGTGCTCAGTTCTCAGGGTGCTCAGTGCTCAGCACTCGGGGTGCTGGGTGCTCAGTGCTCAGGGTGCTCAGTGCTCAGCACTCGGGGTGCTGGGTGCTCAGTGCTCAGGGTGCTCAGTGCTCAGTGCTCGGGGAGCTGGGTGCTCAGTGCTCGGAGTTCTGCGTGCTCAGTACTCAGGGTGCTGTGTGCTCAGTGCTCAGTACTCAGCGTGCTGGGTGCTCAGTGCTCAGAGTGTTGGGTGCTCAGTACTCAGGGTGCTGGGTGCTCAGTGCTCAGTGCTCAGGGTGCTCAGTGCTCAGGGTGCTGGGTGCTCAGGGTGCTGGGTGCTCAGTGCGCGGGGTGCTGGTTGCTCAGTGCTCAGGGTGCTGGGTGCTCAGTGCTCAGTGCTCAGGGTGCTGGGTGCTCAGTGCTCAGTGCTCAGGGTGCTGGGTGTTCAGTACTCAGGGTGCTGGGTGCTCAGTACTCAGGGTGCTTGGTGCTCAGTGCTCAGGGTGCTGGTTGCTCAGTGCTCAGGGTGCTGGGTGCTCAGTACTCAGGGTGCTGGGTGCTCAGTACTCAGGGTGCTCAGTGTTCAGTACTCAGGGTGCTGGGTGCTCAGTACTCAAGGTGCTGGGTGCTCAGTGCTCAGGGTGCTGGGTGCTCAGTACTCAGGGTGCTGGGTGCTCAGTGCTCAGTGCTCAGGGTGCTGGGTGCTCAGTCCTCAGGGTGCTCAGTACTCAGGGTGCTCGGTGCTCAGTGCTCAGTTACTCAGGGTGTTCAGTACTCAGGGTGCTGGGTGCTCAGTGCTTGGGGTGCTGGGTGCTCAGTACTCAGGGTGCTGGGTGCTCAGTACTCAGGGTGCTGGGTGCTCAGTACTCAGGGTGCTGGGTGCTCAGTGCTCGGGGTGCTGGGTGCTCAGTGCTCAGGGTGATCGGTGCTCAGTGCTCAGGGTGCTCAGTGCTCAAGGTGCTGGGTGCTCAGTGCTCGGGGTGCTCGGTGCTCAGTACTCAGGGTGCTGAGTGCTCAGTATTCAGGGTGCTGGGTGCTCAGTACTCAGGGTGCTGGGTGCTCAGTACTCAGGGTGCTGGGTGCTAAGTGCTCAGGGTGCTGGGTGCTCAGTGCTCAGGGTGCTGGGTGCTCAGTGCTCGGGGCGCTGGGTGCTCAGTGCTCGGGGTGCTGGGTGCTCAGTGCTCAGGGCTCAGGGTGCTGGGTGCTCAGTGATCAGTGCTCAGGGTGCTGGGTGCTCAGTGCTCCGGTTGCTCGGTGCTCAGTACTCAGGGTGCTGGGTGCTCAGTGCTCGGGGTGCTCGGTGCTCAGTACGTTGGGTGCTCACTACTCAGGGTGCTGGGTGCTCAGTGCTCAGGGTACTGGGTGCTCAGTGCTCGGGGTGCTGGGTGCTCAGTACTCAGGGTGCTGGGTGCTCAGTGCTCGGGGTGCTCGGTGCTCAGTACGCTGGGTGCTCAGTACTCAGGGTGCTGGGTGCTCAGTACTCAGGGTGCTCGGTGCTCACTACTCAGGGTGCTGGGTGCTCAGTACTCAGGGTGCTGGGTGCTCGGTGCTCAATACGCTGGGTGCTCAGTACTCAGGGTGCTGGGTGCTCAGTACTCAGGGTGCTCGGTGCTCACTACTCAGGGTGCTGGGTGCTCAGTGCTCGGGGTGCTGGGTGCTCAGTACTCAGGGTGCTGGGTGCTCAGTGCTCGGGGTGCTCGGTGCTCAGTACGCTGGGTGCTCAGTACTCAGGGTGCTGGGTGCTCAGTACTCAGGGTGCTCAGTGCTCAGTACTTAGGGTGCTCAGTGCTCAGTGCTCAGGGTGCTGGGTGCTCAGTGCTCGGGGTGCTGGGTGCTCAGTGCTCGGAGTGCTGGGTGCTCAGTGCTCGGGGTGCTGGGTGCTCAGGGCTCAGGGTGCTGGGTGCTCAGTACTCAGGGTGCTCGGTGCTCAGTACTCAGGGTTCTCAGTGCTCAGTGCTCAGGGTGCTGGGTGCTCAGTTCTCAGGGTGCTCAGTGCTCATCACTCGGGGTGCTGGGTGCTCAGTGCTCAGGGTGCTCAGTGCTCAGCACTCGGGGTGCTGGGTGCTCAGTGCTCAGGGTGCTCAGTGCTCAGTGCTCGGGGAGCTGGGTGCTCAGTGCTCAGAGTTCTGCGTGCTCAGTACTCAGGGTGCTGTGTGCTCAGTGCTCAGTACTCAGCGTGCTGGGTGCTCAGTGCTCAGAGTGTTGGGTGCTCAGTACTCAGGGTGCTGGGTGCTCAGTGCTCAGTGCTCAGGGTGCTCAGTGCTCAGGGTGCTGGGTGCTCAGGGTGCTGGGTGCTCAGTGCTCGGGGTGCTGGTTGCTCAGTGCTCAGGGTGCTGGGTGCTCAGTGCTCAGTGCTCAGGGTGCTGGGTGCTCAGTGCTCAGTGCTCAGGGTGCTGGGTGTTCAGTACTCAGGGTGCTGGGTGCTCAGTACTCAGGGTGCTTGGTGCTCAGTGCTCAGGGTGCTGGTTGCTCAGTGCTCAGGGTGCTGGGTGCTCAGTACTCAGGGTGCTGGGTGCTCAGTACTCAGGGTGCTCGGTGTTCAGTACTCAGTGTGCTGGGTGCTCAGTACTCAAGGTGCTGGGTGCTCAGTGCTCAGGGTGCTGGGTGCTCAGTACTCAGGGTGCTGGGTGCTCAGTGCTCAGTGCTCAGGGTGCTGGGTGCTCAGTCCTCAGGGTGCTCAGTACTCAGGGTGCTCGGTGCTCAGTGCTCAGTACTCAGGGTGTTCAGTACTCAGGGTGCTGGGTGCTCAGTGCTTGGGGTGCTGGGTGCTCAGTACTCAGGGTGCTGGGTGCTCAGTACTCAGGGTGCTGGGTGCTCAGTACTCAGGGTGCTGGGTGCTCAGTGCTCGGGGAGCTGGGTGCTCAGTGCTCAGGGTGATCGGTGCTCAGTGCTCAGGGTGCTGGGTGCTCAGTCCTCAGGGTGCTCAGTGCTCAAGGTGCTGGGTGCTCAGTGCTCGGGGTGCTCGGTGCTCAGTACTCAGGGTGCTGGGTGCTCAGTACTCAGGGTGCTGGGTGCTCAGTACTCAGGGTGCTGGGTGCTCAGTGCTCAGGGTGCTGGGTGCTCAGTGCTCAGGGTGCTGGGTGCTCAGTGCTCGGGGTGCTGGGTGCTCAGTGCTCGGGGTGCTGGGTGCTCAGTGCTCAGGGCTCAGGGTGCTGGGTGCTCAGTGATCAGTGCTCAGGGTGCTGGGTGCTCAGTGCTCCGGTTGCTCGGTGCTCAGTACTCAGGGTGCTGGGTGCTCAGTGCTCGGGGTGCTCGGTGTTCAGTACGTTGGGTGCTCACTACTCAGGGTGCTGGGTGCTCAGTGCTCAGGGTGCTGGGTGTTCAGTACTCAGGGTGCTGGGTGCGCAGTGCTCGCGGTGCTGGGTGCTCAGTGCTCAGGGTGCTGGGTGCTCAGTGCTCAGGGTGCTGGGTGCTCAGTACTCGGGGTGATGGGTGCTCAGTACTCAGGTTGCGGGCTGCTCAGTACTCAGGGTGCTGTGTGATCAGTACTCGGGTGCTGGGTGCTCAGTGCTCAGGGTGCTGGGTGCTCAGTACTCAGGGTGCTCAGTGCTCAGTACTTAGGGTGCTCAGAGCTCAGTGCTCAGGGTGCTGGGTGCTCAGTGCTCGGGGTGCTGGGTGCTCAGTGCTCGGGGTGCTGGGTGCTCAGTGCTCGGGGTGCTGGGTGCTCAGGGCTCAGGGTGCTGGGTGCTCAGTACTCAGGGTGCTCGGTGCTCAGTACTCAGGGTTCTCAGTGCTCAGTGCTCAGGGTGCTGGGTGCTCAGTTCTCAGGGTGCTCAGTGCTCATCACTCGGGGTGCTGGGTGCTCAGTGCTCAGGGT
>NW_024543765.1:0-31690 GCF_018167655.1 Microtus oregoni | reverse complement strand
GGGGTGCTGGGTGCTCAGTACTCAGGGTGCTCAGTACTCAGGGTGCTGGGTGCTCAGTGCTTGGGGTGCTGGGTGCTCAGTGCTCAGGGTGCTGGGTTCTCAGTGCTCAGGGTGCTGGGTACTCAGTACTCGGGGGTGCTCGGTGCTCAGTACTCAGGGTGCTGAGTGCTCAGTACTCAGGGTGCTGGGTGCTCAGTAGTCAGGGTGCTGGGTGCTCAGTGCTCGGGGGTGCTCGGTGCTCAGTACGTTGGGTGCTCAGTACTCAGGGTGCTGGGTGCTCAGTGCTCAGGGTGCTGGGTGCTCAGTACTCAGGGTGCTCAGTACTCAGGGTGCTGGGTGCTCAGTACTCAGGGTGCTCAGTACTCGGGGTGCTGGGTGCTCAGTGCTCGGGGTGCTGGGTGCTCAGTACTCAGGGTGCTCAGTACTCAGGGTGCTGGGTGCTCAGTGCTCGGGGTGCTGGGTGCTCAGTGCTCAGGGTGCTGGGTGCTCAGTACTCAGGGTGCTGGGTGCTCAGTACTCAGGGTGCTGTGTGCTCAGTGCTCAGGGTGCTGGGTGCTCAGTACTCAGGGTGCTGGGTGCTCAGTGCTCAGGGTGCTGGGTGCTCAGTGCTCAGGGTGCTGAGTGCTCAGTGCTCAGGGTGCTGGGTGCTCAGTGCTTGGGGTGCTGGGTGCTCAGTGCTCAGGGTGCTGGGTTCTCAGTGCTCAGGGTGCTGGGTGCTCAGTACTCAGGGTGCTCGGTGCTCAGTACTCAGGGTGCTGGGTGCTCAGTACTCAGGGTGCTGGGTGCTCAGTACTCAGGGTGCTCGGTGCTAAGTACTCAGGGTGCTGGGTGCTCAGTACTCAGGGTGCTGGGTGCTCAGTGCTCAGGGTGCTGGGTGCTCAGTACTCAGGGTGCTGGGTGCTCAGTGCTAAGTGCTCAGGGTGCTCAGTACTCGGGGTGCTGGGAGCTCAGTGCTCAGGGTGCTGGGTGCTCAATACTCAGGGTGCTCAGTACTCAGGGTGCTGGGTGCTCAGTGCTCGGGGTGCTGGGTGCTCAGTGCTCAGGGTGATCGGTGCTCAGTACTCAGTATGCTGGGTGCTCAGTACTCAGGGTGCTGGGTGCTCAGTACTCAGGGTGCTGGGTGCTCAGTCCTCAGTGTGCTCAGTGCTCAGGGTGCTGGGTGCTCAGTGCTCGGGGGTGCTCGGTGCTCAGTACTCAGGGTGCTGAGTGCTCAGTACTCAGGGTGCTGGGTGCTCAGTACTCAGGGTGCTGGGTGCTCAGTGCTCGGGGTGCTGGGGTGCTCAGTGCTCAGGGTGCTGGGTGCTCAGGACTCAGGGTGCTGGGTGCTCAGTGCTCGGGGTGCTCGGTGCTCAGTACTCAAGGTGCTGGCTGCTCAGTGCTCACGGTGCTGGGTGCTCAGTCCTCGGGGTGCTCCGTGCTCAGTGCTCAGGGTGCTGGGTGCTCAGTACTCAGGGTGCTCGGTGCTCATTACTAAGGGTGCTCAGTGCTCAGTACTCAGGGTGCTCAGTGCTCAGTGCTCGGGGTGCTGGGTGCTCAGTGCTCGGGGTGCTGGGTGCTCAGTACTCAGGGTGCTGGGTGCTCAGTACTCAGGGTGCTGGGTGCTCAGTGCTAGGGGTGCTCGGTGCTCAGTACGTTGGGTGCTCAGTACTCAGGGTGCTGGGTGCTCAGTGCTCAGGGTGCTGGGTGCTCAGTGCTCAGGGTGCTGGGTGCTCAGTGCTCAGGGTGCTGGGTGCTCAGTGCTTGGGGTGCTGGGTGCTCAGTGCTCAGGGTGCTGGGTGCTCAGGTGCTTGGGGTGCTGGGTGCTCAGTACTCAGGGTGCTGGGTGCTCAGTGCTCAGGGTGCTGGGTGCTCAGTGCTCAGGGTGCTGGGTGCTCAGTGCTCAGGGTGCTGGGTGCTCAGTGCTTGGGGTGCTGTGTGCTCAGTACTCAGGGTGCTGGGTACTCAGTGCTCAGGGTGCTGGGTGCTCCGTACTCAGGGTGCTGGGTGCTCAGTGCTCAGGGTGCTGGGTGCTCAGTACTCAGGGTGCTGGGTGCTCAGGGTGGTGGGTGCTCAGTACTCAGGGTGCTCAGTTCTCGGTGTGCTGGGTGCTCAGTACTCAGGGTGCTCAGTACTCAGGGTGCTGGGTGCTCAGTGCTCGGGTTGCTGGGTGCTCAGTGCTCAGGGTGATCGGTGCTCAGTACTCAGGATGCTGGGTGCTCAGTACTCAGGGTGCTGGGTGCTCATTCCTCAGGGTGCTCAGTGCTCAGGGTGCTGGGTGCTCAGTGCTCGGGGTGCAGGGTGCTCAGTACTCCGGATGCTCGGTGCTCAGTACTCAGGGTGCTGGGTGCTCAGTACTCAGGGTGCTGGGTGCTCAGGCCTCAGTGTGCTGGGTGCTCAGTGCTCGGGGTGCTCGGTGCTCAGTACTCAAGGTCCTGGCTGCTCAGTGCTCACGGTTCTGGGTGCTCAGTCCTCGGGGTGCTCCGTGCTCAGTGCTCAGGGTGTTGGGTGCTCAGTACTCAGGGTGCTCGGTGCTCAGTACTAAGGGTGCTCAGTGCTCAGTACTCAGGGTGCTCAGTGCTCAGTGCTCGGGGTGCTGGGTGCTCAGTGCTCGGGGTGCTGGGTGCTCAGTACTCAGGGTGCTGTGTGCTCAGTACTCAGGGTGCTGGGTGCTCAGGGCTAGGGGTGCTCGGTGCTCAGTACGTTGGGTGCTCAGTACTCAGGGTGCTGGGTGCTCAGTGCTCAGGGTGCTGGGTGCTCAGTTCTCAGGGTGCTGGGTGCTCAGTGCTCAGGGTGCTGGGTGCTCAGTGCTTGGGGTGCTGGGTGCTTAGTGCTCAGGGTGCTGGGTTCTCAGTGCTCAGGGTGCTGGGTGCTCAGTACTCGGGGTGCTCAGTGCTCAGTACTCAGGGTGCTGGGTGCTCAGTACTCAGGGTCCTGGGTGCTCAGTACTCAGGGTGCTCGGTGCTAAGTACTCAGGGTGCTGGGTGCTCAGTACTCAGGGTGCTGGGTGCTCAGTGCTCAGGGTGCTGGGTGCTCAGTACTCAGGGTGCTGGGTGCTCAGTGCTCAGGGTGCTGGGTGCTCAGTACTCAGGGTGCTGGGTGCTCAGTGCTCAGGGTGCTCAGTACTCGGGGTGCTGGGTGCTCAGGGCTCGGGGTGCTGGGTTCTCAGTACTCAGGGTGCTCAGTACTCAGGGTGCTGGCTGCTCAGTGCTCAGGGTGCTGGGTGCTCAGTGCTCAGGGTGATCGTTGCTCAGTACTCAGGATGCTGGGTGCTCAGTACTCAGGGTGCTGGGTGCTCAGTACTCAGGGTGCTGGGTGCTCAGTCCTCAGGGTGCTCAGTGCTCAGGGTGATGGGTGCTCAGTGCTCGGGGTGCTCGGTGCTCAGTACTCAGGGTGCTGAGTGCTCAGTACTCAGGGTGCTGGGTGCTCAGTGCTCGGGGTGCTGGGTGTTCAGTACTCAGGGTGCTGGGTGCTCAGTGCTCAGGGTGCTGGGTGCTCAGTGCTCGGGGTACTGGGTGCTCAGTACTCAGGGTGCTGGGTGCTCAGTACTCAGGGTGCTGGGTGTTCAGTGCTCGGGGTGCTGGGTGCGCAGTGCTCAGGGTGCTGGGTGCTCAGGACTCAGGGTGCTGGGTGCTCAGTGCTCGGGGTGCTCGGTGCTCTGTACTCAAGGTAATGGCTGCTCAGTGCTCACGGTGCTGGGTGCTCAGTCCTCGGGATGCTCCGTGCTCAGTGCTCAGGGTGCTGGGTGCTCAGTACTCAGGGTGCTCGGTGCTCAGTACTAAGGGTGCTCAGTGCTCAGTATTCAGGGTGCTCAGTGCTCAGTGCTCGGTGTGCTGGGTGCTCAGTGCTCCGGGTGCTGGGTGCTCAGTACTCAGGGTGCTGGGTGCTCAGTGCTAGGGGTGCTCGGTGCTCAGTACGTTGGGTGCTCAGTACTCAGGGTGCTGGGTGCTCAGTGCTCAGGGTGCTGGGTGCTCAGTACTCAGGGTGCTGGGTGCTCAGTGCTCGGGGTGCTCGGTGCTCAGTACTCAGGGTGCTGGGTGCTCAGTACTCAGGTTGCTGGGTGCTCAGTGCTCAGGGTTATCGGTGCTCAGTCCTCAGGGTGCTCAGTACTCAGGGTGCTGGGTGCTCAGTGCTCGGGGTGATGCGTGCTCAGTGCTGAGGGTGCTGGGTGCTCTGTCATCGGGGTGCTGGGTGCTCAGTACTCAGGGTGCTCAGTGCTCGGGGAGCTCGGTGCTCAGTACTCAGGGTGCTGGGTGCTCAGTACTCAGTGCTCGGGGTCCTGGGTGCTCCGTGCTTGGGGTGCTGGGTGCTCAGAGCTCTGGGTGCTTAGTGCTCAGTACTCAGGGTGCTGGGTGCTCAGTACTCAGGGTGCTCAGTGCACGGGGTGCTGGGTGCTCAGTACTCAGGGTGCTGGGTGCTCAGTACTCAGGGTGCTGGGTGCTAATTCTCGGGGTGCTGGGTGCTCAGTGCTCGGGGTGCTGTTTGCTCAGTACTCGGGGTGCTGGGTGCTCAGTGCTCAGCGTGCTGGGTGCTCAGTACTCAGGGTGCTCTGTTCTCAGTACTCAGGCTGCTGGGTGCTCATGCTCGGGGAGGTGGGTGCTCAATTCTCGGGGTGCTGGGTGCTCAGTGCTTGGGGTGCTGGGTGCTCAGTACTCAGGGTGCTGGGTGCTCAGTACTCAGGGTGCTGGGTGCTCAGTGCTCCGGGTGCTCGGTGCTCAGTACTCAGGGTGCTGGGTGCTCAGTCCTCGGGGTGCTGGGTGCTCAGTGATCAGGGTGCTGGGTGCTCAGTGCTCGGGGTGCTGGGTGCTCAGTGCTCAGGATGCTGGCTGCTCAGTGCTCAGGGTGCTGGGTGCTCAGTACTCAGGGTGCTCGGTGCTCAGTACTCAGGGTGCTCAGCGCTCAGTACTCAGCGTGCTGGGTGCTCAGTGCTCAGGGTCCTTGGTGCTCAGTACTCAGGGTGCTCCGTGCTCAGTATTCAGCGTGCTTTGTGCTCAGTGCTCAGGGTGCTGGGTGCTCATTACTCAGGGTGCTGGGTGCTCAGTACTCGGGGTGCTCGATGCTCAGTACTCTTGGTGCTGGGTGCTCAGTACTCAGGGTGCTGGGTGCTCAGTCCTCGGGGTGCTCGGTGCTCAGTACTCAGGGTGCTGGGTGCTCAGTGCTCAGGGTGCTGGGTGCTCAGTACTCAGGGTGCTCAGTGCTCAGGGTGCTGTGTGCTCAGTGCTCGGGGTGCAGGGTGCTCAGTACTCCGGATGCTCGGTGCTCAGTACTCAGGGTGCTGGGTGCTCAGTACTCAGGGTGCTGGGTGCTCAGTACTCAGGGTGCTCGGTGCTCAGTACTCAGGGTTCTGGGTGCTCAGTGCTCAGTGTGCTGGGTGCTAAGTACTCAGGGTGCTGGGTGCTCAGTACTCAGGGTGCTGGGTGCTCAGTGCTCAGGGTCCTGGTTGCTCAGTACTCAGGGTGCTGGGTGCTCAGTGCTCAGGGTGCTGGGTGCTCAGTGCTCAGGGTGCTGAGTGCTCAGTGCTCAGGGTGCTGGGTGCTCAGTGCTTGGGGTGCTGGGTGCTCAGTGCTCAGGGTGCTGGGTTCTCAGTGCTCAGGGTGCTGGGTGCTCAGTACTCGGGGTGCTCGGTGCTCAGTACTCAGGGTGCTGGGTGCTCAGTACTCAGGGTGCTGGGTGCTCAGTACTCAGGGTGCTCGGTGCTAAGTACTCAGGGTGCTGGGTGCTCAGTACTCAGGGTGCTGGGTGCTCAGTGCTCAGGGTGCTGGGTGCTCAGTACTCAGGGTGCTGGGTGCTCAGTGCTCAGTGTGCTGGGTGCTCAGTACTCAGGGTGCTGGGTGCTCAGTGCTCAGGGTGCTCAGTACTCGGGGTGCTGGGCGCTCAGTGCTCGGGGTGCTGGCTGCTCAATACTCAGGGTGCTCAGTACTCAGGCTGCTGGGTGCTCAGTGCTCGGGGTGCTGGGTGCTCAGTGCTCAGGGTGATCGGTGCTCAGTACTCAGTATGCTGGGTGCTCAGTACTCAGGGTGCTGGGTGCTCAGTACTCAGGGTGCTGGGTGCTCAGTCCTCAGTGTGCTCAGTGCTCAGGGTGCTGGGTGCTCAGTGCTTGGGGTGCTCGGTTCTCAGTAATCAGGCTGCTGAGTGCTCAGTACTCAGGGTGCTGGGTGCTCAGTGCTCGGGGTGCTGGGTGCTCAGTACTCAGGGTGCTGGGTTCTCAGTGCTCAGGGTGCTGGGTGCTCAGTGCTCGGGGTACTGGGTGCTCAGTACTCATGGTGCTGGGTGCTCAGTACTCAGGGTGCTGGGTGCTCAGTGCTCGGGGTGCTCGGTGCTCAGTACTCAAGGTGCTGGCTGCTCAGTGCTCGGGGTGCTCGGTGCTCAGTACTAAGGGTGCTCAGTGCTCAGTACTCAGGGTGCTCAGTGCTCAGTGCTCGGGGTGCTGGGTGCTCAGTGCTCGTTGTGCTGGGTGCTCAGTACTCAGGGTGCTGGGTGCTCACTACTCAGTGTGCTGGGTGCTCAGTGCTAGGGGTGCTCGGTGCTCAGTACGTTGGGTGCTCAGTACTCAGGGTGCTGGGTGCTCAGTGCTCAGGGTGTTGGGTGCTCAGTGCTAAGGGTGCTGGGTGCTCAGTGCTCAGGGTGCTGGGTGCTCAGTACTCAGGGTGCTGGGTGCTCAGTGCTCGGGGTGCTCGGTGCTCAGTACTCAGGGTGCTGGGTGCTCAGTACTCAGGGTGCTGGGTGCTCCGTGCTCAGGGTTATCGGTGCTCACTCCTCAGGGTGCTCAGTACTCAGGGTGCTGGGTGCTCAGTGCTCGGGGTGCTGCGTGCTCAGTGCTGAGGGTGCTGGGTGCTCTGTCATCGGGGTGCTGTTTGCTCAGTACTCTGGGTGCTCAGTGCTCGGGGAGCTCGGTGCTCAGTACTCAGGGTGCTCAGTGCACGAGGTGCTGGGTGCTCAGTACTCAGGGTGCTGGGTGCTCAGTACTCAGGGTGCTGGGTGCTAATTCTCGGGGTGCTTTGTGCTCAGTGCTCAGCGTGCTGGGTGCTCAGTACTCTGGGTGCTCTGTTCTCTGTACTCAGGCTGCTGGGTGCTCATTCTCGGGGTGCTGGGTGCTCAGTGCTCGGGGTGCTGGTTGCTCAGTGCTCGGGGTGCTGGGTGCTCAGTACTCAGGGTGCTGGGTGCTCAGTACTCAGGGTGCTGGGTGCTCAGTTCTCGGGGTGCCCGGTGCTCAGTACTCAGGGTGCTGGGTGCTCAGTACTCGGGGTGCTGGGTGCTCAGTGCTCAGGGTGCTGGGTGCTCAGTGCTCGGGGTGCTGGGTGCTCAGTGCTCAGGATGCTGGCTGCTCAGTGCTCAGGGTGCTGGGTGCTCAGTACTCAGGGTGCTCGGTGCTCAGTACTCAGGGTGCTCAGCGCTCAGTACTCAGCGTGCTGGGTGCTCAGTGCTCAGGGTCCTTGGTGCTCAGTACTCAGGGTGCTCCGTGCTCAGTATTCAGCGTGCTTTGTGCTCAGTGCTCAGGGTGCTGGGTGCTCATTACTCAGGGTGCTGGGTGCTCAGTACTCGGGGTGCTCGGTGCTCAGTACTCTTGGTGCTTGGTGCTCAGTACTCAGGGTGCTGTGTGCTCAGTGCTCGGGGTGCTCGGTGCTCAGTGCTCAGGATGCTCGGTGCTCAGTACTCTTGGTGCTGGGTGCTCAGTACTCAGGGTGCTGGGTGCTCAGTCCTCGGGGTGCTCGGTGCTCAGTACTCAGGGTGCTGGGTGCTCAGTGCTCAGGGTGCTGGGTGCTCAGTACTCAGGGTGCTCAGTGCTCAGGGTGCTGGGTGCTCAGTGCTCGGGGTGCAGGGTGCTCAGTACTACGGATGCTCGGTGCTCAGTACTCAGGGTGCTGGGTGCTCAGTACTCAGGGTGCTGGGTGCTCAGTACTCAGGGTGCTCGGTGCTCAGTACTCAGGGTTCTGGGTGCTCAGTGCTCAGTGTGCTGGGTGCTAAGTACTCAGGGTGCTGGGTGCTCAGTACTCAGGGTGCTGGGTGCTCAGTGCTCAGGGTCCTGGTTGCTCAGTACTCAGGGTGCTGGGTGCTCAGTGCTCAGGGTGCTGGGTGCTCAGTGCTCAGGGTGCTGGGTGCTCAGTACTCAGGGTGCTCAGTACTCAGGGTGCTGGGTGCTCAGTACTAAGGGTGCTCAGTACTCGGGGTGCTGGGTGCTCAGTGCTCGGGGTGCTGGGTGCTCAGTACTCAGGGTGCTCAGTACTCAGGGTGCTGGGTGCTCAGTGCTCGGGGTGCTGGGTGCTCAGTGCTCGGGGTACTGGGTGCTCAGTACTCAGGGTGCTGGGTGCTCAGTGCTCAGGGTGCTGGGTGCTCAGGACTCAGGGTGCTGGGTGCTCAGTGCTCGGGGTGCTCGGTGCTCAGTACTCAAGGTGCTGGCTGCTCAGTGCTCACGGTGCTGGGTGCTCAGTCCTCGGGGTGCTCCGTGCTCAGTGCTCAGGGTGCTGGGTGCTCAGTACTCAGGGTGCTCGGTGCTCATTACTAAGGGTGCTCAGTGCTCAGTACTCAGGGTGCTCAGTGCTCAGTGCTCGGGGTGCTGGGTGCTCAGTGCTCGGGGTGCTGGGTGCTCAGTACTCAGGGTGCTGGGTGCTCAGTACTCAGGGTGCTGGGTGCTCAGTGCTAGGGGTGCTCGGTGCTCAGTACGTTGGGTGCTCAGTACTCAGGGTGCTGGGTGCTCAGTGCTCAGGGTGCTGGGTGCTCAGTGCTCAGGGTGCTGGGTGCTCAGTGCTCAGGGTGCTGGGTGCTCAGTGCTTGGGGTGCTGGGTGCTCAGTGCTCAGGGTGCTGGGTGCTCAGTGCTTGGGGTGCTGGGTGCTCAGTACTCAGGGTGCTGGGTGCTCAGTGCTCAGGGTGCTGGGTGCTCAGTGCTCAGGGTGCTGGGTGCTCAGTGCTCAGGGTGCTGGGTGCTCAGTGCTTGGGGTGCTGTGTGCTCAGTACTCAGGGTGCTGGGTACTCAGTGCTCAGGGTGCTCGGTGCTCAGTACTCAGGGTGCTGGGTGCTCAGTGCTCAGGTTGCTGGGTGCTAAGTACTCAGGGTGCTGGGTGCTCCGTACTCAGGGTGCTGGGTGCTCAGTGCTCAGGGTGCTGGGTGCTCAGTACTCAGGGTGCTGGGTGCTCAGTGCTCAGTGTGGTGGGTGCTCAGTACTCAGGGTGCTCAGTTCTCAGGGTGCTGGGTGCTCAGTACTCAGGGTGCTCAGTACTCAGGGTGCTGGGTGCTCAGTGCTCGGGTTGCTGGGTGCTCAGTGCTCAGGGTGATCGGTGCTCAGTACTCAGGATGCTGGGTGCTCAGTACTCAGGGTGCTGGGTGCACATTCCTCAGGGTGCTTAGTGCTCAGGGTGCTGGGTGCTCAGTGCTCGGGGTGCAGGGTGCTCAGTACTCCGGATGCTCGGTGCTCAGTACTCAGGGTGCTGGGTGCTCAGTACTCAGGGTGCTGGGTGCTCAGGCCTCAGGGTGCTGGGTGCTCAGTGCTCGGGGTGCTCGGTGCTCAGTACTCAAGGTCCTGGCTGCTCAGTGCTCACGGTTCTGGGTGCTCAGTCCTCGGGGTGCTCCGTGCTCAGTGCTCAGGGTGTTGGGTGCTCAGTACTCAGGGTGCTCGGTGCTCAGTACTAAGGGTGCTCAGTGCTCAGTACTCAGGGTGCTCAGTGCTCAGTGCTCGGGGTGCTGGGTGCTCAGTGCTCGGGGTGCTGGGTGCTCAGTACTCAGGGTGCTGTGTGCTCAGTACTCAGGGTGCTGGGTGCTCAGTGCTAGGGGTGCTCGGTGCTCAGTACGTTGGGTGCTCAGTACTCAGGGTGCTGGGTGCTCAGTGCTCAGGGTGCTGGGTGCTCAGTGCTCAGGGTGCTGGGTGCTCAGTGCTCAGGGTGCTGGGTGCTCAGTGCTTGGGGTGCTGGGTGCTTAGTGCTCAGGGTGCTGGGTTCTCAGTGCTCAGGGTGCTGGGTGCTCAGTACTCGGGGTGCTCAGTGCTCAGTACTCAGGGTGCTGGGTGCTCAGTACTCAGGGTCCTGGGTGCTCAGTACTCAGGGTGCTCAGTGCTAAGTACTCAGGGTGCTGGGTGCTCAGTACTCAGGGTGCTGGGTGCTCAGTGCACAGGGTGCTGGGTGCTCAGTACTCAGGGTGCTGGGTGCTCAGTGCTCAGGGTGCTGGGTGCTCAGTACTCAGGGTGCTGGGTGCTCAGTGCTCAGGGTGCTCAGTACTCGGGGTGCTGGGTGCTCAGTGCTCGGGGTGCTGGGTTCTCAGTACTCAGGGTGCTCAGTACTCAGGGTGCTGGCTGCTCAGTGCTCAGGGTGCTGGGTGCTCAGTGCTCAGGGTGATCGTTGCTCAGTACTCAGGATGCTGGGTGCTCAGTACTCAGGGTGCTGGGTGCTCAGTACTCAGGGTGCTGGGTGCTCAGTCCTCAGGGTGCTCAGTGCTCAGGGTGCTGGGTGCTCAGTGCTCGGGGTGCTCGGTGCCCAGTACTCAGGGTGCTGAGTGCTCAGTACTCAGGGTGCTGGGTGCTCAGTGCTCGGGGTGCTGGGTGTTCAGTACTCAGGGTGCTGGGTGCTCAGTGCTCAGGGTGCTGGGTGCTCAGTGCTCGGGGTACTGGGTGCTCAGTACTCAGGGTGCTGGGTGCTCAGTACTCAGGGTGCTGGGTGCTCAGTGCTCGGGGTGCTGGGTGCGCAGTGCTCAGGGTGCTGGGTGCTCAGGACTCAGGGTGCTGGGTGCTCAGTGCTCGGGGTGCTCGGTGCTCTGTACTCAAGGTGCTGGCTGCTCAGTGCTCACGGTGCTGGGTGCTCAGTCCTCGGGATGCTCCGTGCTCAGTGCTCAGGGTGCTGGGTGCTCAGTACTCAGGGTGCTCGGTGCTCAGTACTAAGGGTGCTCAGTGCTCAGTATTCAGGGTGCTCAGTGCTCAGTGCTCGGTGTGCTGGGTGCTCAGTGCTCCGGGTGCTGGGTGCTCAGTACTCAGGGTGCTGGGTGCTCAGTGCTAGGGGTGCTCGGTGCTCAGTACGTTGGGTGCTCAGTACTCAGGGTGCTGGGTGCTCAGTGCTCAGGGTGCTGGGTGCTCAGTACTCAGGGTGCTGGGTGCTCAGTGCTCGGGGTGCTCGGTGCTCAGTACTCAGGGTGCTGGGTGCTCAGTACTCAGGTTGCTGGGTGCTCAGTGCTCAGGGTTATCGGTGCTCAGTCCTCAGGGTGCTCAGTACTCAGGGTGCTGGGTGCTCAGTGCTCGGGGTGCTGCGTGCTCAGTGCTGAGGGTGCTGGGTGCTCTGTCATCGGGGTGCTGGGTGCTCAGTACTCAGGGTGCTCAGTGCTCGGGGAGCTCGGTGCTCAGTACTCAGGGTGCTGGGAGCTCAGTACTCAGTGCTCGGGGTCCTGGGTGCTCCGTGCTTGGGGTGCTGGGTGCTCAGCGCTCTGGGTGCTTAGTGCTCAGTACTCAGGGTGCTGGGTGCTCAGTACTCAGGGTGCTCAGTGCACGGGGTGCTGGGTGCTCAGTACTCAGGGTGCTGGGTGCTCAGTACTCAGGGTGCTGGGTGCTAATTCTCGGGGTGCTGGGTGCTCAGTGCTCGGGGTGCTGTTTGCTCAGTACTCGGGGTGCTGGGTGCTCAGTGCTCAGCGTGCTGGGTGCTCAGTACTCAGGGTGCTCTGTTCTCAGTACTCAGGCTGCTGGGTGCTCATGCTCGGGGAGCTGGGTGCTCAATGCTCGGGGTGCTGGGTGCTCAGTGCTTGGGGTGCTGGGTGCTCAGTACTCAGGGTGCTGGGTGCTCAGTACTCAGGGTGCTGGGTGCTCAGTGCTCCGGGTGCTCGGTGCTCAGTACTCAGGGTGCTGGGTGCTCAGTCCTCGGGGTGCTGGGTGCTCAGTGCTCAGGGTGCTTGGTGCTCAGTGCTCGGGGTGCTGGGTGCTCAGTGCTCAGGATGCTGGCTGCTCAGTGCTCAGGGTGCTGGGTGCTCAGTACTCAGGGTGCTCGGTGCTCAGTACTCAGGGTGCTCAGCGCTCAGTACTCAGCGTGCTGGGTGCTCAGTGCTCAGGGTCCTTGGTGCTCAGTACTCAGGGTGCTCCGTGCTCAGTATTCAGCGTGCTTTGTGCTCAGTGCTCAGGGTGCTGGGTGCTCATTACTCAGGGTGCTGGGTGCTCAGTACGCGGGGTGCTCGATGCTCAGTACTCTTGGTGCTGGGTGCTCAGTACTCAGGGTGCTGGGTGCTCAGTGCTCGGGGTGCTCGGTGCTCAGTGCTCAGAATGCTCGGTGCTCAGTACTCTTGGTGTTGGGTGCTCAGTACTCAGGGTGCTGGGTGCTCAGTCCTCGGGGTGCTCGGTGCTCAGTACTCAGGGTGCTGGGTGCTCAGTGCTCAGGGTGCTGGGTGCTCAGTACTCAGGGTGCTCAGTGCTCAGGGTGCTGGGTGCTCAGTGCTCGGGGTGCAGGGTGCTCAGTACTCCGGATGCTCGGTGCTCAGTACTCAGGGTGCTGGGTGCTCAGTACTCAGGGTGCTCTGTGCTCAGTACTCAGGGTGCTCGGTGCTCAGTACTCAGGGTTCTGGGTGCTCAGTGCTCAGTGTGCTGGGTGCAAAGTACTCAGGGTGCTGGGTGCTCAGTACTCAGGGTGCTGGGTGCTCAGTGCTCAGGGTCCTGGTTGCTCAGTACTCAGGGTGCTGGGTGCTCAGTGCTCAGGGTGCTGGGTGCTCAGTGCTCAGGGTGCTGAGTGCTCAGTGCTCAGGGTGCTGGGTGCTCAGTGCTTGGGGTGCTGGGTGCTCAGTGCTCAGGGTGCTGGGTTCTCAGTGCTCAGGGTGCTGGGTGCTCAGTACTCGGGGTGCTCGGTGCTCAGTACTCAGGGTGCTGGGTGCTCAGTACTCAGGGTGCTGGGTGCTCAGTACTCAGGGTGCTGGGTGCTCAGTGCTCAGGGTGCTGGGTGCTCAGTACTCAGGGTGCTGGGTGCTCAGTGCTCAGTGTGCTGGGTGCTCAGTACTCAGGGTGCTGGGTGCTCAGTGCTCAGGGTGCTTAGTACTCGGGGTGCTGGGCGCTCAGTGCTCGGGGTGCTGGGTGCTCAATACTCAGGGTGCTCAGTACTCAGGGTGCTGGGTGCTCAGTGCTCGGGGTGCTGGGTGCTCAGTGCTCAGGGTGATCGGTGCTCAGTACTCAGTATGCTGGGTGCTCAGTACTCAGGGTGCTGGGTGCTCAGTACTCAGGGTGCTGGGTGCTCAGTCCTCAGTGTGCTCAGTGCTCAGGGTGCTGGGTGCTCAGTGCTCGGGGTGCTCGGTTCTCAGTACTCAGGCTGCTGAGTGCTCAGTACTCAGGGTGCTGGGTGCTCAGTGCTCGGGGTGCTGGGTGCTCAGTACTCAGGGTGCTGGGTTCTCAGTGCTCAGGGTGCTGGGTGCTCAGTGCTCGGGGTACTGGGTGCTCAGTACTCAGGGTGCTGGGTGCTCAGTACTCAGGGTGCTGGGTGCTCAGTGCTCGGGGTGCTCGGTGCTCAGTACTCAAGGTGCAGGCTGCTCAGTGCTCGGGGTGCTCCGTGCTCAGTACTAAGGGTGCTCAGTGCTCAGTACTCAGGGTGCTCAGTGCTCAGTGCTCGGGGTGCTGGGTGCTCAGTGCTCGGTGTGCTGGGTGCTCAGTACTAAGGGTGCTGGGTGCTCACTACTCAGGGTGCTGGGTGCTCAGTGCTAGGGGTGCTCGGTGCTCAGTACGTTGGGTGCTCAGTACTCAGGGTGCTGGGTGCTCAGTGCTCAGGGTGCTGGGTGCTCAGTGCTAAGGGTGCTGGGTGCTCAGTGCTCAGGGTGCTGGGTGCTCAGTACTCAGGGTGCTGGGTGCTCAGTGCTCGGGGTGCTTGGTGCTCAGTACTCAGGGTGCTGGGTGCTCAGTACTCAGGGTGCTGGGTGCTCAGTGCTCAGGGTTATCGGTGCTCACTCCTCAGGGTGCTCAGTACTCAGGGTGCTGGGTGCTCAGTGCTCGGGGTGCTGCGTGCTCAGTGCTGAGGGTGTTGGGTGCTCTGTCATCGGGGTGCTGTTTGCTCAGTACTCAGGGTGCTCAGTGCTCGGGGAGCTCGGTGCTCAGTACTCAGGGTGCTGGGTGCTCAGTACTCAGTGCTCAGGGTCCTGGGTGCTCCGTGCTTGGTTTCCTGGGTGCTCAGCGCTCTGGGTGCTTAGCGCTCAGTACTCAGGGTGCTGGGTGCTCAGTACTCAGGGTGCTCAGTGCACGAGGTGCTGGGTGCTCAGTGCTCAGGGTGCTGGGTGCTCAGTACTCAGGGTGCTCAGTGCTCACGGTGCTGGGTGCTCAGTGCTCGGGGTGCAGGGTGCTCAGTACTCCGGATGCTCGGTGCTCAGTACTCAGGGTGCTGGGTGCTCAGTACTCAGGGTGCTGGGTGCTCAGTACTCAGGGTGCTCGGTGCTCAGTACTCAGGGTTCTGGGTGCTCAGTGCTCAGTGTGCTGGGTGCTAAGTACTCAGGGTGCTGGGTGCTCAGTACTCAGGGTGCTGGGTGCTCAGTGCTCAGGGTCCTGGTTGCTCAGTACTCAGGGTGCTGGGTGCTCAGTGCTCAGGGTGCTGGGTGCTCAGTGCTCAGGGTGCTGAGTGCTCAGTGCTCAGGGTGCTGGGTGCTCAGTGCTTGGGGTGCTGGGTGCTCAGTGCTCAGGGTGCTGGGTTCTCAGTGCTCAGGGTGCTGGGTGCTCAGTACTCGGGGTGCTCGGTGCTCAGTACTCAGGGTGCTGTGTGCTCAGTACTCAGGGTGCTGGGTGCTCAGTACTCAGGGTGCTCGGTGCTAAGTACTCAGGGTGCTGGTTGCTCAGTACTCAGGGTGCTGGGTGCTCAGTGCTCAGGGTGCTGGGTGCTCAGTACTCAGGGTGCTGGGTGCTCAGTGCTCAGTGTGCTGGGTGCTCAGTACTCAGGGTGCTGGGTGCTCAGTGCTCAGGGTGCTCAGTACTCGGGGTGCTGGGCGCTCAGTGCTCGGGGTGCTGGGTGCTCAATACTCAGGGTGCTCAGTACTCAGGGTGCTGGGTGCTCAGTGCTCGGGGTGCTGGGTGCTCAGTGCTCAGGGTGATCGGTGCTCAGTACTCAGTATGCTGGGTGCTCAGTACTCAGGGTGCTGGGTGCTCAGTACTCAGGGTGCTGGGTGCTCAGTCCTCAGTGTGCTCAGTGCTCAGGCTGCTGGGTGCTCAGTGCTCGGGGTGCTCGGTTCTCAGTACTCAGGCTGCTGAGTGCTCAGTACTCAGGGTGCTGGGTGCTCAGTGCTCGGGGTGCTGGGTGCTCAGTACTCAGGGTGCTGGGTTCTCAGTGCTCAGGGTGCTGGGTGCTCAGTGCTCGGGGTACTGGGTGCTCAGTACTCAGGGTGCTGGGTGCTCAGTACTCAGGGTGCTGGGTGCTCAGTGCTCGGGGTGCTCGGTGCTCAGTACTCAAGGTGCTGGCTGCTCAGTGCTCGGGGTGCTCGGTGCTCAGTACTAAGGGTGCTCAGTGCTCAGTACTCAGGGTGCTCAGTGCTCAGTGCTCGGGGTGCTGGGTGCTCAGTGCTCGGTGTGCTGGGTGCTCAGTACTCAGGGTGCTGGGTGCTCACTACTCAGGGTGCTGGGTGCTCAGTGCTAGGGGTGCTCGGTGCTCAGTACGTTGGGTGCTCAGTACTCAGGGTGCTGGGTGCTCAGTGCTCAGGGTGCTGGGTGCTCAGTGCTAAGGGTGCTGGGTGCTCAGTGCTCAGGGTGCTGGGTGCTCAGTACTCAGGGTGCTGGGTGCTCAGTGCTCGGGGTGCTCGGTGCTCAGTACTCAGGGTGCTGGGTGCTCAGTACTCAGGGTGCTGGGTGCTCAGTGCTCAGGGTTATCGGTGCTCACTCCTCAGGGTGCTCAGTACTCAGGGTGCTGGGTGCTCAGTGCTCAGGGTGCTGGGTGCTCAGTACTCAGGGTGCTCGGTGCTCATTACTAAGGGTGCTCAGTGCTCAGTACTCAGGGTGCTCAGTGCTCAGTGCTCGGGGTGCTGGGTGCTCAGTGCTCGGGGTGCTGGGTGCTCAGTACTCAGGGTGCTGGGTGCTCAGTACTCAGGGTGCTGGGTGCTCAGTGCTAGGGGTGCTCGGTGCTCAGTACGTTGGGTGCTCAGTACTCAGGGTGCTGGGTGCTCAGTGCTCAGGGTGCTGGGTGCTCAGTGCTCAGGGTGCTGGGTGCTCAGTGCTCAGGGTGCTGGGTGCTCAGTGCTTGGGGTGCTGGGTGCTCAGTGCTCAGGGTGCTGGGTGCTCAGTGCTTGGGGTGCTGGGTGCTCAGTACTCAGGGTGCTGGGTGCTCAGTGCTCAGGGTGCTGGGTGCTCAGTGCTCAGGGTGCTGGGTGCTCAGTGCTCAGGGTGCTGGGTGCTCAGTGCTTGGGGTGCTGTGTGCTCAGTACTCAGGGTGCTGGGTACTCAGTGCTCAGGGTGCTCGGTGCTCAGTACTCAGGGTGCTGGGTGCTCAGTGCTCAGGTTGCTGGGTGCTAAGTTCTCAGGGTGCTGGGTGCTCCGTACTCAGGGTGCTGGGTGCTCAGTGCTCAGGGTGCTGGGTGCTCAGTACTCAGGGTGCTGGGTGCTCAGTGCTCAGGGTGGTGGGTGCTCAGTACTCAGGGTGCTCAGTTCTCAGGGTGCTGGGTGCTCAGTACTCAGGGTGCTCAGTACTCAGGGTGCTGGGTGCTCAGTGCTCAGGTTGCTGGGTGCTCAGTGCTCAGGGTGATCGGTGCTCAGTACTCAGGATGCTGGGTGCTCAGTACTCAGGGTGCTGGGTGCTCATTCCTCAGGGTGCTCAGTGCTCAGGGTGCTGGGTGCTCAGTGCTCGGGGTGCAGGGTGCTCAGTACTCCGGATGCTCGGTGCACAGTACTCAGGGTGCTGGGTGTTCAGTACTCAGGGTGCTGGGTGCTCAGGCCTCAGGGTGCTGGGTGCTCAGTGCTCGGGGTGCTCGGTGCTCAGTACTCAAGGTCCTGGCTGCTCAGTGCTCACGGTTCTGGGTGCTCAGTCCTCGGGGTGCTCCGTGCTCAGTGCTCAGGGTGTTGGGTGCTCAGTACTCAGGGTGCTCGGTGCTCAGTACTAAGGGTGCTCAGTGCTCAGTACTCAGGGTGCTCAGTGCTCAGTGCTCGGGGTGCTGGGTGCTCAGTGCTCGGGGTGCTGGGTGCTCAGTACTCAGGGTGCTGTGTGCTCAGTACTCAGGGTGCTGGGTGCTCAGTGCTAGGGGTGCTCGGTGCTCAGTACGTTGGGTGCTCAGTACTCAGGGTGCTGGGTGCTCAGTGCTCAGGGTGCTGGGTGCTCAGTGCTCAGGGTGCTGGGTGCTCAGTGCTCAGGGTGCTGGGTGCTCAGTGCTTGGGGTGCTGGGAGCTTAGTGCTCAGGGTGCTGGGTTCTCAGTGCTCAGGGTGCTGGGTGCTCAGTACTCGGGGTGCTCAGTGCTCAGTACTCAGGGTGCTGGGTGCTCAGTACTCAGGGTCCTGGGTGCTCAGTACTCAGGGTGCTCGGTGCTAAGTACTCAGGGTGCTGGGTGCTCAGTACTCAGGGTGCTGGGTGCTCAGTGCTCAGGGTGCTGGGTGCTCAGTACTCAGGGTGCTGGGTGCTCAGTGCTCAGGGTGCTGGGTGCTCAGTACTCAGGGTGCTGGGTGCTCAGTGCTCAGGGTTATCGGTGCTCACTCCTCAGGGTGCTCAGTACTCAGGGTGCTGGGTGCTCAGTGCTCGGGGTGCTGCGTGCTCAGTGCTGAGGGTGCTGGGTGCTCTGTCATCGGGGTGCTGTTTGCTCAGTACTCAGGGTGCTCAGTGCTCGGGGAGCTCGGTGCTCAGTACTCAGGGTGCTGGGTGCTCAGTACTCAGTGCTCAGGGTCCTGGGTGCTCCGTGCTTGGTTTCCTGGGTGCTCAGCGCTCTGGGTGCTTAGCGCTCAGTACTCAGGGTGCTGGGTGCTCAGTACTCAGGGTGCTCAGTGCACGAGGTGCTGGGTGCTCAGTGCTCAGGGTGCTGGGTGCTCAGTACTCAGGGTGCTCAGTGCTCACGGTGCTGGGTGCTCAGTGCTCGGGGTGCAGGGTGCTCAGTACTCCGGATGCTCGGTGCTCAGTACTCAGGGTGCTGGGTGCTCAGTACTCAGGGTGCTGGGTGCTCAGTACTCAGGGTGCTCGGTGCTCAGTACTCAGGGTTCTGGGTGCTCAGTGCTCAGTGTGCTGGGTGCTAAGTACTCAGGGTGCTGGGTGCTCAGTACTCAGGGTGCTGGGTGCTCAGTGCTCAGGGTCCTGGTTGCTCAGTACTCAGGGTGCTGGGTGCTCAGTGCTCAGGGTGCTGGGTGCTCAGTGCTCAGGGTGCTGAGTGCTCAGTGCTCAGGGTGCTGGGTGCTCAGTGCTTGGGGTGCTGGGTGCTCAGTGCTCAGGGTGCTGGGTTCTCAGTGCTCAGGGTGCTGGGTGCTCAGTACTCGGGGTGCTCGGTGCTCAGTACTCAGGGTGCTGTGTGCTCAGTACTCAGGGTGCTGGGTGCTCAGTACTCAGGGTGCTCGGTGCTAAGTACTCAGGGTGCTGGTTGCTCAGTACTCAGGGTGCTGGGTGCTCAGTGCTCAGGGTGCTGGGTGCTCAGTACTCAGGGTGCTGGGTGCTCAGTGCTCAGTGTGCTGGGTGCTCAGTACTCAGGGTGCTGGGTGCTCAGTGCTCAGGGTGCTCAGTACTCGGGGTGCTGGGCGCTCAGTGCTCGGGGTGCTGGGTGCTCAATACTCAGGGTGCTCAGTACTCAGGGTGCTGGGTGCTCAGTGCTCGGGGTGCTGGGTGCTCAGTGCTCAGGGTGATCGGTGCTCAGTACTCAGTATGCTGGGTGCTCAGTACTCAGGGTGCTGGGTGCTCAGTACTCAGGGTGCTGGGTGCTCAGTCCTCAGTGTGCTCAGTGCTCAGGCTGCTGGGTGCTCAGTGCTCGGGGTGCTCGGTTCTCAGTACTCAGGCTGCTGAGTGCTCAGTACTCAGGGTGCTGGGTGCTCAGTGCTCGGGGTGCTGGGTGCTCAGTACTCAGGGTGCTGGGTTCTCAGTGCTCAGGGTGCTGGGTGCTCAGTGCTCGGGGTACTGGGTGCTCAGTACTCAGGGTGCTGGGTGCTCAGTACTCAGGGTGCTGGGTGCTCAGTGCTCGGGGTGCTCGGTGCTCAGTACTCAAGGTGCTGGCTGCTCAGTGCTCGGGGTGCTCGGTGCTCAGTACTAAGGGTGCTCAGTGCTCAGTACTCAGGGTGCTCAGTGCTCAGTGCTCGGGGTGCTGGGTGCTCAGTGCTCGGTGTGCTGGGTGCTCAGTACTCAGGGTGCTGGGTGCTCACTACTCAGGGTGCTGGGTGCTCAGTGCTAGGGGTGCTCGGTGCTCAGTACGTTGGGTGCTCAGTACTCAGGGTGCTGGGTGCTCAGTGCTCAGGGTGCTGGGTGCTCAGTGCTAAGGGTGCTGGGTGCTCAGTGCTCAGGGTGCTGGGTGCTCAGTACTCAGGGTGCTGGGTGCTCAGTGCTCGGGGTGCTCGGTGCTCAGTACTCAGGGTGCTGGGTGCTCAGTACTCAGGGTGCTGGGTGCTCAGTGCTCAGGGTTATCGGTGCTCACTCCTCAGGGTGCTCAGTACTCAGGGTGCTGGGTGCTCAGTGCTCAGGGTGCTGGGTGCTCAGTACTCAGGGTGCTCGGTGCTCATTACTAAGTGTGCTCAGTGCTCAGTACTCAGGGTGCTCAGTGCTCAGTGCTCGGGGTGCTGGGTGCTCAGTGCTCGGGGTGCTGGGTGCTCAGTACTCAGGGTGCTGGGTGCTCAGTACTCAGGGTGCTGGGTGCTCAGTGCTAGGGGTGCTCGGTGCTCAGTACGTTGGGTGCTCAGTACTCAGGGTGCTGGGTGCTCAGTGCTCAGGGTGCTGGGTGCTCAGTGCTCAGGGTGCTGGGTGCTCAGTGCTCAGGGTGCTGGGTGCTCAGTGCTTGGGGTGCTGGGTGCTCAGTGCTCAGGGTGCTGGGTGCTCAGTGCTTGGGGTGCTGGGTGCTCAGTACTCAGGGTGCTGGGTGCTCAGTGCTCAGGGTGCTGGGTGCTCAGTGCTCAGGGTGCTGGGTGCTCAGTGCTCAGGGTGCTGGGTGCTCAGTGCTTGGGGTGCTGTGTGCTCAGTACTCAGGGTGCTGGGTACTCAGTGCTCAGGGTGCTCGGTGCTCAGTACTCAGGGTGCTGGGTGCTCAGTGCTCAGGTTGCTGGGTGCTAAGTACTCAGGGTGCTGGGTGCTCCGTACTCAGGGTGCTGGGTGCTCAGTGCTCAGGGTGCTGGGTGCTCAGTACTCAGGGTGCTGGGTGCTCAGTGCTCAGGGTGGTGGGTGCTCAGTACTCAGGGTGCTCAGTTCTCAGGGTGCTGGCTGCTCAGTACTCAGGGTGCTCAGTACTCAGGGTGCTGGGTGCTCAGTGCTCGGGTTGCTGGGTGCTCAGTGCTCAGGGTGATCGGTGCTCAGTACTCAGGATGCTGGGTGCTCAGTACTCAGGGTGCTGGGTGCTCATTCCTCAGGGTGCTCAGTGCTCAGGGTGCTGGGTGCTCAGTGCTCGGGGTGCAGGGTGCTCAGTACTCAGGATGCTCGGTGCACAGTACTCAGGGTGCTGGGTGTTCAGTACTCAGGGTGCTGGGTGCTCAGGCCTCAGGGTGCTGGGTGCTCAGTGCTCGGGGTGCTCGGTGCTCAGTACTCAAGGTCCTGGCTGCTCAGTGCTCACGGTTCTGGGTGCTCAGTCCTCGGGGTGCTCCGTGCTCAGTGCTCAGGGTGTTGGGTGCTCAGTACTCAGGGTGCTCGGTGCTCAGTACTAAGGGTGCTCAGTGCTCAGTACTCAGGGTGCTCAGTGCTCAGTGCTCGGGGTGCTGGGTGCTCAGTGCTCGGGGTGCTGGGTGCTCAGTACTCAGGGTGCTGTGTGCTCAGTACTCAGGGTGCTGGGTGCTCAGTGCTAGGGGTGCTCGGTGCTCAGTACGTTGGGTGCTCAGTACTCAGGGTGCTGGGTGCTCAGTGCTCAGGGTGCTGGGTGCTCAGTGCTCAGGGTGCTGGGTGCTCAGTGCTCAGGGTGCTGGGTGCTCAGTGCTTGGGGTGCTGGGAGCTTAGTGCTCAGGGTGCTGGGTTCTCAGTGCTCAGGGTGCTGGGTGCTCAGTACTCGGGGTGCTCAGTGCTCAGTACTCAGGGTGCTGGGTGCTCAGTACTCAGGGTCCTGGGTGCTCAGTACTCAGGGTGCTCGGTGCTAAGTACTCAGGGTGCTGGGTGCTCAGTACTCAGGGTGCTGGGTGCTCAGTGCTCAGGGTGCTGGGTGCTCAGTACTCAGGGTGCTGGGTGCTCAGTGCTCAGGGTGCTGGGTGCTCAGTACTCAGGGTGCTGGGTGCTCAGTGCTCAGGGTGCTCAGTACTCGGGGTGCTGGGTGCTCAGTGCTCGGGGTGCTGGGTTCTCAGTACTCAGGGTGCTCAGTACTCAGGGTGCTGGCTGCTCAGTGCTCAGGGTGCTGGGTGCTCAGTGCTCAGGGTGATCGTTGCTCAGTACTCAGGATGCTGGGTGCTCAGTACTCAGGGTGCTGGGTGCTCAGTACTCAGGGTGCTGGGTGCTCAGTCCTCAGGGTGCTCAGTGCTCAGGGTGCTGGGTGCTCAGTGCTCGGGGTGCTCGGTGCCCAGTACTCAGGGTGCTGAGTGCTCAGTACTCAGGGTGCTGGGTGCTCAGTGCTCGGGGTGCTGGGTGTTCAGTACTCAGGGTGCTGGGTGCTCAGTGCTCAGGGTGCTGGGTGCTCAGTGCTCGGGGTACTGGGTGCTCAGTACTCAGGGTGCTGGGTGCTCAGTACTCAGGGTGCTGGGTGCTCAGTGCTCGGGGTGCTGGGTGCGCAGTGCTCAGGGTGCTGGGTGCTCAGGACTCAGGGTGCTGGGTGCTCAGTGCTCGGGGTGCTCGGTGCTCTGTACTCAAGGTGCTGGCTGCTCAGTGCTCACGGTGCTGGGTGCTCAGTCCTCGGGATGCTCCGTGCTCAGTGCTCAGGGTGCTGGGTGCTCAGTACTCAGGGTGCTCGGTGCTCAGTACTAAGGGTGCTCAGTGCTCAGTATTCAGGGTGCTCAGTGCTCAGTGCTCGGTGTGCTGGGTGCTCAGTGCTCCGGGTGCTGGGTGCTCAGTACTCAGGGTGCTGGGTGCTCAGTGCTAGGGGTGCTCGGTGCTCAGTACGTTGGGTGCTCAGTACTCAGGGTGCTGGGTGCTCAGTGCTCAGGGTGCTGGGTGCTCAGTACTCAGGGTGCTGGGTGCTCAGTGCTCGGGGTGCTCGGTGCTCAGTACTCAGGGTGCTGGGTGCTCAGTACTCAGGTTGCTGGGTGCTCAGTGCTCAGGGTTATCGGTGCTCAGTCCTCAGGGTGCTCAGTACTCAGGGTGCTGGGTGCTCAGTGCTCGGGGTGCTGCGTGCTCAGTGCTGAGGGTGCTGGGTGCTCTGTCATCGGGGTGCTGGGTGCTCAGTACTCAGGGTGCTCAGTGCTCGGGGAGCTCGGTGCTCAGTACTCAGGGTGCTGGGAGCTCAGTACTCAGTGCTCGGGGTCCTGGGTGCTCCGTGTTTGGGGTGCTGGGTGCTCAGCGCTCTGGGTGCTTAGTGCTCAGTACTCAGGGTGCTGGGTGCTCAGTACTCAGGGTGCTCAGTGCACGGGGTGCTGGGTGCTCAGTACTCAGGGTGCTGGGTGCTCAGTACTCAGGGTGCTGGGTGCTAATTCTCGGGGTGCTGGGTGCTCAGTGCTCGGGGTGCTGTTTGCTCAGTACTCGGGGTGCTGGGTGCTCAGTGCTCAGCGTGCTGGGTGCTCAGTACTCAGGGTGCTCTGTTCTCAGTACTCAGGCTGCTGGGTGCTCATGCTCGGGGAGCTGGGTGCTCAATGCTCGGGGTGCTGGGTGCTCAGTGCTTGGGGTGCTGGGTGCTCAGTACTCAGGGTGCTGGGTGCTCAGTACTCAGGGTGCTGGGTGCTCAGTGCTCCGGGTGCTCGGTGCTCAGTACTCAGGGTGCTGGGTGCTCAGTCGTCGGGGTGCTGGGTGCTCAGTGCTCAGGGTGCTTGGTGCTCAGTGCTCGGGGTGCTGGGTGCTCAGTGCTCAGGATGCTGGCTGCTCAGTGCTCAGGGTGCTGGGTGCTCAGTACTCAGGGTGCTCGGTGCTCAGTACTCAGGGTGCTCAGCGCTCAGTACTCAGCGTGCTGGGTGCTCAGTGCTCAGGGTCCTTGGTGCTCAGTACTCAGGGTGCTCCGTGCTCAGTATTCAGCGTGCTTTGTGCTCAGTGCTCAGGGTGCTGGGTGCTCATTACTCAGGGTGCTGGGTGCTCAGTACTCGGGGTGCTCGATGCTCAGTACTCTTGGTGCTGGGTGCTCAGTACTCAGGGTGCTGGGTGCTCAGTGCTCGGGGTGCTCGGTGCTCAGTGCTCAGGATGCTCGGTGCTCAGTACTCTTGGTGCTGGGTGCTCAGTACTCAGGGTGCTGGGTGCTCAGTCCTCGGGGTGCTCGGTGCTCAGTACTCAGGGTGCTGGGTGCTCAGTGCTCAGGGTGCTGGGTGCTCAGTACTCAGGGTGCTCAGTGCTCAGGGTGCTGGGTGCTCAGTGCTCGGGGTGCAGGGTGCTCAGTACTCCGGATGCTCGGTGCTCAGTACTCAGGGTGCTGGGTGCTCAGTACTCAGGGTGCTGGGTGCTCAGTACTCAGGGTGCTCGGTGCTCAGTACTCAGGGTTCTGGGTGCTCAGTGCTCAGTGTGCTGGGTGCTAAGTACTCAGGGTGCTGGGTGCTCAGTACTCAGGGTGCTGGGTGCTCAGTGCTCAGGGTCCTGGTTGCTCAGTACTCAGGGTGCTGGGTGCTCAGTGCTCAGGGTGCTGGGTGCTCAGTGCTCAGGGTGCTGAGTGCTCAGTGCTCAGGGTGCTGGGTGCTCAGTGCTTGGGGTGCTGGGTGCTCAGTGCTCAGGGTGCTGGGTTCTCAGTGCTCAGGGTGCTGGGTGCTCAGTACTCGGGGTGCTCGGTGCTCAGTACTCAGGGTGCTGGGTGCTCAGTACTCAGGGTGCTGGGTGCTCAGTACTCAGGGTGCTCGGTGCTAAGTACTCAGGGTGCTGGGTGCTCAGTACTCAGGGTGCTGGGTGCTCAGTGCTCAGGGTGCTGGGTGCTCAGTACTCATGGTGCTGGGTGCTCAGTGCTCAGTGTGCTGGGTGCTCAGTACTCAGGGTGCTGGGTGTTCAGTGCTCAGGGTGCTCAGTACTCGGGGTGCTGGGCGCTCAGTGCTCGGGGTGCTGGGTGCTCAATACTCAGGGTGCTCAGTACTCAGGGTGCTGGGTGCTCAGTGCTCGGGGTGCTGGGTGCTCAGTGCTCAGGGTGATCGGTGCTCAGTACTCAGTATGCTGGGTGCTCAGTACTCAGGGTGCTGGGTGCTCAGTACTCAGGGTGCTGGGTGCTCAGTCCTCAGTGTGCTCAGTGCTCAGGGTGCTGGGTGCTCAGTGCTCGGGGTGCTCGGTTCTCAGTACTCAGGCTGCTGAGTGCTCAGTACTCAGGGTGCTGGGTGCTCAGTGCTCGGGGTGCTGGGTGCTCAGTACTCAGGGTGCTGGGTTCTCAGTGCTCAGGGTGCTGGGTGCTCAGTGCTCGGGGTACTGGGTGCTCAGTACTCAGGGTGCTGGGTGCTCAGTACTCAGGGTGCTGGGTGCTCAGTGCTCGGGGTGCTCGGTGCTCAGTACTCAAGGTGCTGGCTGCTCAGTGCTCGGGGTGCTCCGTGCTCAGTACTAAGGGTGCTCAGTGCTCAGTACTCAGTGTGCTCAGTGCTCAGTGCTCGGGGTGCTGGGTGCTCAGTGCTCGGTGTGCTGGGTGCTCAGTACTCAGGGTGCTGGGTGCTCACTACTCAGGGTGCTGGGTGCTCAGTGCTAGGGGTGCTCGGTGCTCAGTACGTTGGGTGCTCAGTACTCAGGGTGCTGGGTGCTCAGTGCTCAGGGTGCTGGGTGCTCAGTGCTAAGGGTGCTGGGTGCTCAGTGCTCAGGGTGCTGGGTGCTCAGTACTCAGGGTGCTGGGTGCTCAGTGCTCGGGGTGCTCGGTGCTCAGTACTCAGGGTGCTGGGTGCTCAGTACTCAGGGTGCTGGGTGCTCAGTGCTCAGGGTTATCGGTGCTCACTCCTCAGGGTGCTCAGTACTCAGGGTGCTGGGTGCTCAGTGCTCGGGGTGCTGCGTGCTCAGTGCTGAGGGTGCTGGGTGCTCTGTCATCGGGGTGCTGTTTGCTCAGTACTCAGGGTGCTCAGTGCTTGGGGAGCTCGGTGCTCAGTACTCAGGGTGCTGGGTGCTCAGTACTCAGTGCTCAGGGTCCTGGGTGCTCCGTGCTTGGTTTGCTGGGTGCTCAGCGCTCTGGGTGCTTAGCGCTCAGTACTCAGGGTGCTGGGTGCTCAGTACTCAGGGTGCTCAGTGCACGAGGTGCTGGGTGCTCAGTGCTCAGGGTGCTGGGTGCTCAGTACTCAGGGTGCTCAGTGCTCACGGTGCTGGGTGCTCAGTGCTCGGGGTGCAGGGTGCTCAGTACTCCGGATGCTCGGTGCTCAGTACTCAGGGTGCTGGGTGCTCAGTACTCAGGGTGCTGGGTGCTCAGTACTCAGGGTGCTCGGTGCTCAGTACTCAGGGTTCTGGGTGCTCAGTGCTCAGTGTGCTGGGTGCTAAGTACTCAGGGTGCTGGGTGCTCAGTACTCAGGGTGCTGGGTGCTCAGTGCTCAGGGTCCTGGTTGCTCAGTACTCAGGGTGCTGGGTGCTCAGTGCTCAGGGTGCTGGGTGCTCAGTGCTCAGGGTGCTGAGTGCTCAGTGCTCAGGGTGCTGGGTGCTCAGTGCTTGGGGTGCTGGGTGCTCAGTGCTCAGGGTGCTGGGTTCTCAGTGCTCAGGGTGCTGGGTGCTCAGTACTCGGGGTGCTCGGTGCTCAGTACTCAGGGTGCTGGGTGCTCAGTACTCAGGGTGCTGGGTGCTCAGTACTCAGGATGCTCGGTGCTAAGTACTCAGGGTGCTGGGTGCTCAGTACTCAGGGTGCTGGGTGCTCAGTGCTCAGGGTGCTGGGTGCTCAGTACTCAGGGTGCTGGGTGCTCAGTGCTCAGTGTGCTGGGTGGTCAGTACTCAGGGTGCTGGGTGCTCAGTGCTCAGGGTGCTCAGTACTCGGGGTGCTGGGCGCTCAGTGCTCGGGGTGCTGGGTGCTCAATACTCAGGGTGCTCAGTACTCAGGGTGCTCGGTGCTCAGTGCTCGGGGTGCTGGGTGCTCAGTGCTCAGGGTGATCGGTGCTCAGTACTCAGTATGCTGGGTGCTCAGTACTCAGGGTGCTGGGTGCTCAGTACTCAGGGTGCTGGGTGCTCAGTCCTCAGTGTGCTCAGTGCTCAGGCTGCTGGGTGCTCAGTGCTCGGGGTGCTCGGTTCTCAGTACTCAGGCTGCTGAGTGCTCAGTACTCAGGGTGCTGGGTGCTCAGTGCTCGGGGTGCTGGGTGCTCAGTACTCAGGGTGCTGGGTTCTCAGTGCTCAGGGTGCTGGGTGCTCAGTGCTCGGGGTACTGGGTGCTCAGTACTCAGGGTGCTGGGTGCTCAGTACTCAGGGTGCTGGGTGCTCAGTGCTCGGGGTGCTCGGTGCTCAGTACTCAAGGTGCTGGCTGCTCAGTGCTCGGGGTGCTCGGTGCTCAGTACTAAGGGTGCTCAGTGCTCAGTACTCAGGGTGCTCAGTGCTCAGTGCTCGGGGTGCTGGGTGCTCAGTGCTCGGTGTGCTGGGTGCTCAGTACTCAGGGTGCTGGGTGCTCACTACTCAGGGTGCTGGGTGCTCAGTGCTAGGGGTGCTCGGTGCTCAGTACGTTGGGTGCTCAGTACTCAGGGTGCTGGGTGCTCAGTGCTCAGGGTGCTGGGTGCTCAGTGCTAAGGGTGCTGGGTGCTCAGTGCTCAGGGTGCTGGGTCCTCAGTACTCAGGGTGCTGGGTGCTCAGTGCTCGGGGTGCTCGGTGCTCAGTACTCAGGGTGCTGGGTGCTCAGTACTCAGGGTGCTGGGTGCTCAGTGCTCAGGGTTATCGGTGCTCACTCCTCAGGGTGCTCAGTACTCAGTGTGCTGGGTGCTCAGTGCTCGGGGTGCTGCGTGCTCAGTGCTGAGGGTGCTGGGTGCTCTGTCATCGGGGTGCTGTTTGCTCAGTACTCAGGGTGCTCAGTGCTCGGGGAGCTCGGTGCTCAGTACTCAGGGTGCTGGGTGCTCAGTACTCAGTGCTCAGGGTCCTGGGTGCTCCGTGCTTGGGGTGCTGGGTGCTCAGCGCTCTGGGTGCTTAGCGCTCAGTACTCAGGGTGCTGGGTGCTCAGTACTCAGGGTGCTCAGTGCACGAGGTGCTGGGTGCTCAGTACTCAGGGTGCTGGGTGCTCAGTACTCAGGGTGCTGGGTGCTAATTCTCGGGGTGCTTTGTGCTCAGTGCTCAGCGTGCTGGGTGCTCAGTACTCTGGGTGCTCTGTTCTCAGTACTCAGGCGGCTGGGTGCTCATTCTCGGGGTGCTGGGTGCTCAGTGCTCGGGGTGCTGGTTGCTCAGTGCTCGGGGTGCTGGGTGCTCAGTACTCAGGGTGCTGGGTGCTCAGTACTCAGGGTGCTGGGTGCTCAGTTCTCGGGGTGCTCGGTGCTCAGTACTCAGGGTGCTGGGTGCTCAGTACTCGGGGTGCTGGGTGCTCAGTGCTCAGGGTGCTGGGTGCTCAGTGCTCGGGGTGCTGGGTGCTCAGTGCTCAGGATGCTGGCTGCTCAGTGCTCAGGGTGCTGGGTGCTCAGTACTCAGGGTGCTCGGTGCTCAGTACTCAGGGTGCTCAGCGCTCAGTACTCAGCGTGCTGGGTGCTCAGTGCTCAGGGTCCTTGGTGCTCAGTACTCAGGGTGCTCCGTGCTCAGTATTCAGCGTGCTTTGTGCTCAGTGCTCAGGGTGCTGGGTGCTCATTACTCAGGGTGCTGGGTGCTCAGTACTTGGGGTGCTCGGTGCTCAGTACTCTTGGTGCTGGGTGCTCAGTACTCAGGGTGCTGGGTGCTCAGTGCTCGGGGTGCTCGGTGCTCAGTGCTCAGGATGCTCGGTGCTCAGTACTCTTGGTGCTGGGTGCTCAGTACTCAGGGTGCTGGGTGCTCAGTCCTCGGGGTGCTCGGTGCTCAGTACTCAGGGTGCTTGGTGCTCAGTGCTCAGGGTGCTGGGTGCTCAGTACTCAGGGTGCTCAGTGCTCAGGGTGCTGGGTGCTCAGTGCTCGGGGTGCAGGGTGCTCAGTACTCCGGATGCTCGGTGCTCAGTACTCAGGGTGCTGGGTGCTCAGTACTCAGGGTGCTGGGTGCTCAGTACTCAGGGTGCTCGGTGCTCAGTACTCAGGGTTCTGGGTGCTCAGTGCTCAGTGTGCTGGGTGCTAAGTACTCAGGGTGCTGGGTGCTCAGTACTCAGGGTGCTGGGTGCTCAGTGCTCAGGGTCCTGGTTGCTCAGTACTCAGGGTGCTGGGTGCTCGTGCTCAGGGTGCTGGGTGCTCAGTGCTCAGGGTGCTGAGTGCTCAGTGCTCAGGGTGCTGGGTGCTCAGTGCTTGGGGTGCTGGGTGCTCAGTGCTCAGGGTGCTGGGTTCTCAGTGCTCAGGGTGCTGGGTGCTCAGTACTCGGGGTGCTCGGTGCTCAGTACTCAGGGTGCTGGGTGCTCAGTACTCAGGGTGCTGGGTGCTCAGTACTCAGGGTGCTCGGTGCTAAGTACTCAGGGTGCTGGGTGCTCAGTACTCAGGGTGCTGGGTGCTCAGTGCTCAGGGTGCTGGGTGCTCAGTACTCAGGGTGCTGGGTGCTCAGTGCTCAGTGTGCTGGGTGCTCAGTACTCAGGGTGCTGGGTGCTCAGTGCTCAGGGTGCTCAGTACTCGGGGTGCTGGGCGCTCAGTGCTCGGGGTGCTGGGTGCTCAATACTCAGGGTGCTCAGTACTCAGGGTGCTGGGTGCTCAGTGCTCGGGGTGCTGGGTGCTCAGTGCTCAGGGTGATCGGTGCTCAGTACTCAGTATGCTGGGTGCTCAGTACTCAGGGTGCTGGGTGCTCAGTACTCAGGGTGCTGGGTGCTCAGTCCTCAGTGTGCTCAGTGCTCAGGGTGCTGGGTGCTCAGTGCTCGGGGTGCTCGGTGCTCAGTACTCAGGCTGCTGAGTGCTCAGTACTCAGGGTGCTGGGTGCTCAGTGCTCGGGGTGCTGGGTGCTCAGTACTAAGGGTGCTGGGTTCTCAGTGCTCAGGGTGCTGGGTGCTCAGTGCTCGGGGTACTGGGTGCTCAGTACTCAGGGTGCTCGGTGCTCAGTACTCAGGGTGCTGGGTGCTCAGTGCTTGGGGTGCTGGGTGCTCAGTGCTCAGGGTGCTGGGTGCTCAGGACTCAGGGTGCTGGGTGCTCAGTGCTCGGGGTGCTCGGTGCTCAGTACTCAAGGTGCTGGCTGCTCAGTGCTCGGGGTGCTCGGTGCTCAGTACTAAGCGTGCTCAGTGCTCAGTACTCAGGGTGCTCAGTGCTCAGTGCTCGGGGTGCTGGGTGCTCAGTGCTCGGTGTGCTGGGTGCTCAGTACTCAGGGTGCTGGGTGCTCACTACTCAGGGTGCTGGGTGCTCAGTGCTAGGGGTGCTCGGTGCTCAGTACGTTGGGTGCTCAGTACTCAGGGTGCTGGGTGCTCAGTGCTCAGGGTGCTGGGTGCTCAGTGCTAAGGGTGCTGGGTGCTCAGTGCTCAGGGTGCTGGGTGCTCAGTACTCAGGGTGCTGGGTGCTCAGTGCTCGGGGTGCTCGGTGCTCAGTACTCAGGGTGCTGGGTGCTCAGTACTCAGGGTGCTGGGTGCTCAGTGCTCAGGGTTATCGGTGCTCACTCCTCAGGGTGCTCAGTACTCAGGGTGCTGGGTGCTCAGTGCTCGGGGTGCTGCGTGCTCAGTGCTGAGGGTGCTGGGTGCTCTGTCATCGGGGTGCTGTTTGCTCAGTACTCAGGGTGCTCAGTGCTCGGGGAGCTCGGTGCTCAGTACTCAGGGTGCTGGGTGCTCAGTACTCAGTGCTCAGGGTCCTGGGTGCTCCGTGCTTAGGGTGCTGGGTGCTCAGCGCTCTGGGTGCTTAGCGCTCAGTACTCAGGGTGCTGGGTGCTCAGTACTCAGGGTGCTCAGTGCACGAGGTGCTGGGTGCTCAGTACTCAGGGTGCTGGGTGCTCAGTACTCAGGGTGCTGGGTGCTAATTCTCGGGGTGCTTTGTGCTCAGTGCTCAGCGTGCTGGGTGCTCAGTACTCTGGGTGCTCTGTTCTCAGTACTCAGGCTGCTGGGTGCTCATTCTCGGGGTGCTGGGTGCTCAGTGCTCGGGGTGCTGGTTGCTCAGTGCTCGGGGTGCTGGGTGCTCAGTACGCTGGGTGCTCAGTACTCAGGGTGCTGGGTGCTCAGTTCTCGGGGTGCTCGGTGCTCAGTACTCAGGGTGCTGGGTGCTCAGTACTCGGGGTGCTGGGTGCTCAGTGCTCAGGGTGCTGGGTGCTCAGTGCTCGGGGTGCTGGGTGCTCAGTGCTCAGGGTGCTGGCTGCTCAGTGCTCAGGGTGCTGGGTGCTCAGTACTCAGGGTGCTCGGTGCTCAGTACTCAGGGTGCACAGCGCTCAGTACTCAGCGTGCTGGGTGCTCAGTGCTCAGGGTCCTTGGTGCTCAGTACTCAGGGTGCTCAGTGCTCAGTACTCAGCGTGCTTTGTGCTCAGTGCTCAGGGTGCTGGGTGCTCATTACTCAGGGTGCTGGGTGCTCAGTGCTCGGGGTGCTCGGTGCTCAGTACTCTTGGTGCTGGGTGCTCAGTACTCAGGGTGCTGGGTGCTCAGTGCTCAGGGTGCTCTGTGCTCAGTGCTCAGGATGCTTGGTGCTCAGTAGTCTTGGTCCTGGGTGCTCAGTACTCAGGGTGCTGGGTGCTCAGTGCTCGGGGTGCTCGGTGCTCAGTACTCAGGGTGCTGGGTGCTCAGTGCTCAGGGTGCTGGGTGCTCAGTACTCAGGGTGCTCAGTACTCAGTACTCAGGGTGCTGGGTGCTCAGTGCTTGGGGTGCTGGGTGCTCAGTGCTCAGGATGCTGGGTGCTCAGTGCTCGGGGTGCTGGGTGTTCAGTACTCGGGGTGCTCGGTGCTCAGTACTCAGGATGCTGGGTGCTCAGTACTCAGGGTGCTGGGTGCTCAGTACTCAGGGTGCTGGGTGCTCAGTGCTCAGGGTGCTGGGTGCTCAGTACTCAGGGTGCTGGGTGCTCAGTACTCAGGGTGCTGGGTGCTCAGTGCTCAGGGTGCTGGGTGCTCAGTGCTCGGAGTGCTCGGTGATCAGTACTCAGGGTGCTGGGTGCTCAGTACTCAGGGTGCTGGGTGCTCAGTGCTCAGGGTGATCGGTGCTCAGTCCTCAGGGTGCTCAGTACTCAGGGTGCTGGGTGCTCAGTGCTCGTGGTGCTGGGTGCTCAGTGCTGAGGGTGCTGGGTGCTCTGTGATCGGGGTGCTGGGTGCTCAGTACTCAGGGTGCTCAGTGCTCGGGGAGCTCGGTGCTCAGTACTCAGGGTGCTGGGTGCTCAGTACTCAGTGCTCGGGGTCCTGGGTGCTCCGTGCTTGGGGTGCTGGGTGCTCAGCGCTCTGGGTGTTTAGTGCTCAGAACTCAGGGTGCTCAGTGCTCTGGGTGCTGGGTGCTCAGTACTCAGGGTGCTGGGTGCTCAGTACTCAGGGTGCTGGGTGCTCAGTGCTCAGGGTGCTGGGTGGTCAGTACTCGGGGTGCTCGGTGCTCAGTACTCAGGGTGCTGGGTGCTCAGTACTCAGGGTGCTGGGTGCTCAGTACTCAGGGTGCTCGGTGCTCAGTACTCAGGCTGCTGGGTGCTCAGTGCTCAGGGTGCTGGGTGCTAAGTACTCAGGGTGCTGGGA